>NW_010565690.1:0-18973 GCF_000687285.1 Phaethon lepturus
GATTCTGTGATTCTGTGATTCTGTAAATATTCTCACACCTGCTAGCGAAGTACAGAGCTGGATGCAGTGCAAGGATGGGTGTCACCCTTTGCTGAGGCATACGGCACTCGCTGCTCCACGAAACGGGACACCGGGTTATCCCGCGGTCTGCCTCAGCACAGCAATCCTGCTGTACTCGAACTGTGTTACAAACAAAAATAGGTCATTCTCCTAGGGCCCTTAACCTACTTCTAAAATGCACCAGCTAGTTCAACCACCATAGCTGGGACCAATCTTTGCACAAATAAGAATTTTCCACAGCCTTTCTAAGAGGAGAGGAAGGGCAAGGGGGATGCAAAAAGCATGTACGTGCTGTCAAAGAAAGAGAGCATCTATTTTTTGCTAAAGAGGAAGGAATTAATTATTGATCCAGCTGGACTCGCACATCGAACTCGCTCGTCTGGAGTCAGTGTGCCTCCGACGCGCGGCTGCAAGGCAGCAGCCGGCAGGATCACATCCCGCGCGGAGCACCAGGGCTGCCTGGCCGCCAGCTAAGTACCGGCTGTGTCCACAGGGCGAGTGTCAAGGACAACCATGGTTTAGATTAGTTAAAGATCACATCAGCTCCAGCATCTGCTTCCACCAGCCACAAATCTTGCAGACACAAGAGTCTCAGCGGACAAAAATAAACTGGTTTTTTTTTTACAACTTGCACTTAAACTAAAACCACATTCCCTAGCCCAGGAGGTGTGGAAGGGTGGTGCAGCCCATTTCTTTCAGTGGAAATGTCTTTTAATGGTGTAAACCAGGCAGTGCTGGAGCTGAAAGCTGATCAGACAGAAGTTATGGTTGTATTTAATTTCTGAACTACTTGGTACTCATTTACCCTGGAAATCATCCTGCTCCCCAGGTATACCCCACATCTGGGTAGGCACTTTAAAGCTGTGGTAGCATCTCGGGTATGGGAAAAAGGGATTCGGGGGGTAAAACCCAAAAGCCTATCCTGGAAAGGCATACTGGAAAAAAATACATTCTGAAGAGTGAAATCACCTCCTGAAAAAAGATGGGAAGGCCTTTTAGTGCTGACCCAGCCCCAGCCCCTCTGAGATCCAGCCACTCTCAGATCCTACCAGGTGCCACCTCAGCTCTTTAGAAGGACCAGGTTAATGTTCCTCCGATTACACCGCTGGGGACCATGGACATCCCTGCACATAACTTGTCTATGGCCCAGCTGAAGTTCAAGAACAGGGGAATGGGGCTGGACCGGGTAACGCTGCTCTTCCGCCTGGGGATGCCAACTCCTGAAGACAACGTGCACCTTGCTCTTGATGCATTGGCTTGTCTGGCTTTCTCCCTGATATGTAAACTGTGAGGAACACCTTGGGTATATTTAGTTCTCCTTCGTGACTGCACTGACGTCTGTGTCCAAGGCAGTGTCACCTCAGAATCACCCGGTCTATCACATCCACCTCCCCGCTGACTTGCTGTACTGGCCCCGCATGACCACGCAATGCTTATTTAAAAAACAAACAGAAAAAAACCCCACCAAAGAGTCAGGATGACTGCAGTAAAGCTTTGGGAGGGGAGCTGAAAAAATTGAGGTGTTTCTGTACCAGGAAGCACCCTGCGATTGGGGGGTGCTTTCTGAAGGGTGCAAGCCTCACTGATTTTATTGACTTGTAAGTCAGCTGAACAAAGCACTGGGGTACACAGCATCCTGCTTCAGCAAGGGAACAGTCTATATGCCCGGCTAGGACTTTTCCCTAGTTTTGGCAGGGCCAAATCCTGCCTTATCCAAGACCAGTGGGAGTGCTTGATCACCTGCTCGATGGCTCTGCGCACATGGGAGAGGTCCAGGCGGCTGTCGCAGGGAGAGCTGGGCTATAGGCTAAATGTTGTTCTCACACATTTGTCTCCTCCTCACCTCCCCATGTCTTTAGCAGGCTTGCTTAATTCCTGAGGAAAGTGCTTTGATGTTCAGCAACATACTGAGTTGTAGCATATGTACCTTTTATTCTTGTCAGCAAAAACAGCTGTTAGGAGTGCCAACCTGTCATCTTGCTCCTTATTTAGTAGGCGCAAATAAACAAAAACTATCTCAGAAGCAAAAATAAAGAAAATCCCCAAATGTGCTCAAGGAAGAACTTACTTATGCTAAATGGCAGGCAATGCTTCAGCCACATAGCTAGTGTTCAGCTGCTAGAAAAAACAAGGAAAAAGCCTAGGGGACATTATAAAGATGGGTGCAGAGAGAGGCAATCCAGAAGCCCCACAGACCTGTGCAGAGTGCACAGCCCCTCGGTGACCTTTGCTTGGGCACAGAGCCACGTCCTTGCAGCCACACAGCTTCTAGACAGACTTGCATTCAAGCAGCCTTCAAGACAAGCAAAGCCAACTTACAGCTGTCCTCGCCTTTCCTCACGGTAAGGAGCTAGCCTGCTACAGCCATAAGGACTTCTTTACACAACCAAGAAGGGCTTTTTCTAATATCTGCTGTGGTATAGCCAAAGCACAAACTCTTACTTGTAGGCTACTCTCTCCTCCTCAAGGGAAGGTCCTGAGCTGTATCACAGGCAGTGAGGGTGTAAGGTGGTAGCTGCATCCAGTTTCCCACATGTAGGGGCTGGCACTGGAAAAGCTGCCCCGTCCTGTAGGGTGTAAATAAGACCTCCTCCATATGCTACAGCATGCCATGGCGAAAAAACGTTATCTATCTTCTACCCAGTTTAAGATCTGTGGCTAAAGACCAACAGCCACAACTTCACTGTGCCACAAGAAGGGAGGAGAGATTGAGACCATGACCAGTTTCCTCAGTCTTTTCAATTTCCAGCTGATCCTTGGAAATGGGCCACAGGATGGAAAAATACACACCTTCTCATCCCTCCCTGCCACATTGACCTACAGGAGAATTTCCTCCTTACTTCAAATGTGAGACTATTTTTAACCCTAACTGTGTGAGCAGGACACATCACACATCATGATCATTTATGCCCCATGAAATGTGACTGCTAAGCTGACTGACCCCAGCCATGGCACTTTCCAGGGTTTTAAAGACAGATGAACATACTCCGTCAGCTGAATTATGAAATTGCAGAGGAGAATTTCTTCCAGCCCTTCCTAGTGATCAACAAAGCTCTGAAGTAGATGACTACTACTACTACTACTACTACTACTACTACTACTACTACTACTATGTGCAAACAACCAGTCATCCAACTTCCTTTCAACTCCTTTATATGCATATTGCACCAGATCTCCCAAACTTAATTTCCCGTTTCCAAGAATCTTCCTCACTACTTGTCCAATCCTTTATTTCCATAAGTTTATCAAATCACACCTTAAAATCATTTAAGTTTCTTGCCCTTACTAAGAAATTCAGTCCCGTAATGACTAAAGCAAATAGGAACCTAATTTTCCCCCAGAATGTGTTCATAATCAATTTATAACTATTTGGTCTTATAACTTAGAAACATCAACAACCACCACCTCACCAAATGCAATGAAGAGCAGGAGCAGAAAGGTATAAACTCCACAGTTTGGGAAGAAAAAGCCAACAGCAGTAGTCTGGACCGCATGAGGGCTTGGATGATTAAACGCAAGCGAAACTGGTTTAGTACAAAGTGTCAGAAAAACAAAGGTATCATCACATGAGTCTGCAACGTCCTGCAAGGCATCAGTTTAGCAGATCCATACGCATATATATACAGGAGAAATGTCACCCATGAGCGCAGTGCAGCATAGTACAGCTTTCTGATAGCACAGAACCATTCACAACAAGCAAAAAAGAAACTCGTCCCACCCTTCTCATAAGATCCAATGAGAGTTATACAATCTGGGCATAAAAAGCCTCAAGTAAGCTGAAAAATCAAGATTTTCAGCCTAAAGGATCTTTTATAATTTAAATTCAAATTTGATCCAAATCAAACAAAACTTGTCCTCCCTTTCATAATTCCTCACACACCATAAATACGTAAAAGATGAACTACTTGAGAAATAATGACACTCAATATCCTCCTGGGATCTTACAACTGCCCAGTGGAACCAACATTCTTGCCAGCTGCACTACTGCTTCTCCTGACACTTGTTGGTTTTACCACCACCACCTGCCACATCTGTCTTGGAGCCAAGAGACCCTGGACAGGCACAAAAAAGTAAGCTGAAAACACTAAAAACTAGAAAATATAGGGAACTTGTAGATTAAAGCTACAAGAAACATCTGTGCCATTTATTTATCTGTCAGATGTGGAAAGGTACAAAGCAGAGAGCTTTGTAAGTGCCAGTCTCCAGGTCTAGGACAGCCGAAGCTAGTGCTGATGCCACTGATGGACCTTTTTTCCAGCTATGACCATGGGGATCTGAGCTCCGGAGTTGCCATCCAGGAATCCTCCTTTGGTGTGATGAAAGCTTTTTAACCCTGTACAAAATTTTTCAGCTTCAACAAATCCAAATCTATAAATCAGTATATTCCAACCAGAGCCTAATTTACTTAGAGACTTACCAGCCATCCCTATGGCACCTTGGAAAGGATTTGTGCTTCCATGTCCCTTAGATACTCAGAAGTAACCTGCTTAACTAGTTAAACACATAACACCAGGGTATTACATTTTTTCCTGCTAATGGATGGTCACTAGGACTTGAGAACTGCTGTGAAATCACAGTGCAAGTTTTCTCCTTTAACTTATCTAGCAGTGTCCCATGGTTTTTATTGCCAATGGTCCTGACTTTAATCCCCACTGATGAGGCACATATCTACATGGGTATGGTGCCGTGGTTTGGTGTATATTTACATAAAATAAAGTCTTTCTCGTTTGAAGACTGCTGCAGGATTTTCAATAACAAAACATATGTAGGAACTGCAGTTTTTGCGTCCCTTTTAAAAACAGCATTTCGGTCACCACTGTCACCCCAGAGACCCAGTTTACACAGGACTGATGAACAGAAAGGGTAACCAACACCTTCAGCTTCAGCAGCTTTTGTTGGGAGTTTTCCCACCCAAAAAAATAGTCATGCACAATCTTGCTTAACTCCACAACTGTTTGAAGCAATGATTATTCATCATGATACAGGTGCTGGTTACTGACAATCTGCCCAAGTACTAACTTTCTGTTTCTAGTTGTTGTGCTTCCACAAGAAGAGCAAACATCCAGTTCTGCCACTGCAGTGTTTGTTGCACCACACTGCACCACACTGCGCCGCGCTGCATGGCTGTGTGAGGCATCCTTACCTTCATAGCATGCACAACAGCCTCTGGCTTCTGACCAACAGGGACATATCCTGCTGCAGGAGAAGATCCAAGATCAGATGTCATGCGAGCTGGTCCCTGTTGAAATAAGAGAAGATATGTCTTAATTCCCTTTGGGTGATAAGCAAGGAAGAAGAAAATATCCAGAAAATTTGAGCACTAGCTTCTCTCCAATTCAATCCCCTTCAGCCACCTGCAAAGACAAAAGACACCACTAGCCCTTCCTCACAAGTCACTTGATTTAATGCCATTTAAGCCTACCACCACTCAGTCTAGATGTACTCAGGCAGGACATCATCCTGGTTTAAAGCTAAATTGATTCAAGAAACATTTTTTGCTCAGGATAACTTTGCACAGGGACAAGATCAAATGGTTCTCATTCTTCTAGTCAAGGGATCAATGCAAACAAGATGATTTTCCAGCATAAAGCAGTCATTCCTAAGAAGCTACATTCATGAAAAAAACAGTTGGCATAACTTCATTGCTTTTCTGGCAACACTTTCACATAGACATCATCTTCAGCTACAGAGAAAATTGTGAAGGCAACCTTAAAACAAGCAGATGTCCAAACCTAATGTTGGCTGGGTTTGTTTCCAAAATGCTGGCCAGTCCTCCTACATGAAGGATCCCATTGGGAAAGATGCCGAAATTACATTTTACAAAAAATTTCTACTGTCCAAACAGCCTTGTAAGCACTTTTCCTAGGGCTTTCCTTTTTTAAAGGCATCTGACTTGGATTATGAGAGACACAATATCTTTATTCAGTGAGATGCACCCTGCTTGTCCCTAATATTTTTGCATTGCTTTGTAGCAGTGGGAGAAAGCAACAATGAAACCATTGACCAAACTCATACTTAGTTTTCACATCCTTTAGGAAAACAAAGAATGATTATATTGGGGGCCTCTGAAGGCAAATTAGGATGGCAGAGTGGCATGTAGCACCATCACAGGTATGATTTCACATACAACACACGAGGCTCCCCGTTCTCATCTTTTCCACGTTTAAAAACACAGCATGTTTTATGCTTCGTCTCATCACTTTGCCTTCTAAGCCAAGGCCAGCAAGCTAGTCGTGCCAGAAGGGAAGACCAACCCAGGGGCACTTCGCCACCTCTCATTCTTCCAAATGTTTTAAGTTGTGGGAGCCTTTCTACTAATAAAAGTGTTCACGTGCATACATTAAAGAAAATGATGGGCCAATCCATTAGGCTGCAGACAAAAACAGCATGAAAGGTATGGAGTCTTTCATGCCTAGGCTGCTGATCTGTGCTTAACCCATGTCATGAGCAAGAGTCATTTACTCATAATAGTGACCTTCATGAACCGAGTTGCTGGTGATACAAAAACTTCCTTCTGAGAGGCAGGCTTCTCTGAAAAAGGAAAATTAGACTTAATATCTCTACAATAATCCTCCAAGGAGATTTAACAGACTGCCAAATCACAGAGACCAATAGACACTCACAGGCTGGGCATGGTTCTGGACCTGCTGGCAGAGGGATACAGCTTGCTGGAGTTGTGGCCACCTGGGGACATGTCCTCAGCCATCCCATCCATAACATCACACAGAAAAGGCAGAGGCTGGAGAGGGAGCACCAGAGACTGGGTCCAGCCAGTCTACAGCTGTGACTTAAGACCGCAAAATGGGTTACAAATTTCTCACAGGGCTGGTAAATGCAACAGACTCCTTCCAGAATAAGCCTCCCGCAGAGGTCATAAACACCAATTTATGAATAATTCCTCTTGCCTGCCTTCTTTCCATAAATGACCTAGATCATGACAACTGAAGGCAGAATATTCAAGAGTTCATGAACCATACTTGATATGGATCTTCCCCCACAGCCCTCTTTAGAAGTAACACAGGAAATACCAAGCAAAGGTCTAACATCCAATATTTCCTCTGAGTTGAGAGTAATCTGACAAAGTAAAAGAAATTCTGCTGGATTCTGCTGCTGATAACATTTTAAATACAGTTTTCTGACCAAACTAGAGTAGATCATGAGGTCTCCTGTATGTCAGGCAGCAGCAGCTTCTCCTCACAGAACTTAAGTCACTAACAAGCTACAAAGCATTTTCATGATCGTAATCACTCTCAAAATTATTACAGAATACAAATGAAACCAGAATGATCACAGAGAAGTCTTTTCTAAAGAACTTGATCATACTTAACCGATCACCATACTGATAAGATAAAAGTAATCTCGCAAGCACAGTGATGGGCTGTACATACCGTATCACACAAAAAACATTCAAAGGGTCACCTTCCTTCTCAGACAAGTGGCTGAAATTCAGCAATGGCAATCAACTGAGGTCCACCTGAACACAGGTAAACAATTTGACCGAAGAAGAGAAAAATAATGGTAAAGGATGAGGGATGCAGCAAAGGAGGTAGACACAAAATTTGCTATCAGAGTCTCGGTATGCCTATTTCTAAAATAGGCATGATCCTTGATCCTTAGCTTGGGAGCCAAAACCCCCAGCCAACTGAAACAGATGTCCAACTGCTGAGTACAATCGTCAGCAATGGCGAGTGCACAACTAACCGTGTCACTGGCCTGCTATGCTCCAAGCCACAGAG
The DNA here is from genome assembly GCF_000687285.1 of Phaethon lepturus. Lineage (NCBI taxonomy): Eukaryota > Metazoa > Chordata > Aves > Phaethontiformes > Phaethontidae > Phaethon > Phaethon lepturus. Next base: position 7,797 of record NW_010565690.1, read on the forward strand.
ACCTCCCCACCATGTGAGACACTTACTACAGAAGGCCAAACATGCACGTGAAGAAAACGGAAGAGCAAGCAAGGATCTCACCAAGGCCCCTGCTCTTTGCAACTGGAAGATGCAACAAGTGAAAATACCCACACTGCTAAGGGTGGCTTAATATTTATCATTACACTTGGTGCTTTTTGTACAGTTGCACCCTTAGAAAAGGCTCTTTCCAGGCACACAGAGTTTTATAAAGGGGGATAGGTGCTTCATTCCCACTGATTTCAGTATGGTTCACAAAAAAAAAAATCTTCAGCCAAAACTCCTATCAGCTTCCTGCATGGAGACATACATAAAGGAGGCCAGAAAAGGGGACTGTAGTCAGCAAGGAAAGAAATGACAACATATCCAGCAGGATGCATGGTCAGCCTTTGGAGGATGGAAGAGAGAAAAACGGGCAGAGTTCACCAATAGTGTTAGCTGAAGGGGAGGAAATGGAAGGAACTGGCGATAAGGTCAAGGCTGCTGGACTGGAAAACTGCCAACAGTGGGAGAGAAGGGAGGGAATGGGAAGAAAGAGGAGGATGTGCATTTTACCCAGCAGGAAACCAGTTGAGATGAAATGCAGGGGAGGAGGAACCAGAGATAGGAGATTGGAAGAAGGGCAGGAGGGCAGGAGGGAGGGGGACTCTCAGGAAGTCAGTGTTAAGGTAGTAGCTGAAATCACACAGATGGAGGAGATTCCTCATGGCTAAAATAGATGGATTTGGAAACTGTGGACAAGAATTACCACAGCTGCACCCCAGCACTCTCACTCAGCTACTCTGAGGACCTCCATCACTGCAGAAACTCATGCCCTTCCCATTCCCTATAGCTGACATTTTCACAGCCATGGGAACATGACTGACTCAGCACCCTGACGGACAAGAATAGCAAGGTTAATCTGGTTACATCCTAACAAGCAGAAATTGTCCACAGAGGCAAAAAGCAATACAGTGTGTTTTGGGGTATGTATCACTCTCAATTTCCTCTCCCTGTCTGCTTTTGCCAAACATGCACTCTCTGAATTAGATGGACATCTGGCTTTTCCACTTGCTAGGTTTTCACAGCGTTTGGTAGCTCAGAGATGGTTCCCTCTGCATCCTCAGATATGTGGCTGAGGTGTCACATAATTATATAAACGAATGGTGCTAAAAGACAGCTCAGAAGTCACCAAAAAGGACACGATTATATTTATAACAAAGCTATAAGAGAAACACCATCTTGATAATTTTTCTGGTTTACTTCTGCTGAGGCTGAACCTCTGCAGAATGAGAAGTGGAGTAATTTCAAAATGCAGAATTTCTTGTTCTCTTTGTCCCCAACTAGCTTTGGAGTTGCTCCAGGTTTACAGCAGCAGAGACGAGATTGGAAGTTAGCTTGTTTAACTCATCACTTATACAAGGAATTGGTAATTCAAAAAGAAAACAACTGTACATCTATGTTGTGGTGTCAAATGGTCACCTGGGTAGAATTACATATCTGTTGCTGCTCTGTATCACGCCACAATGGCATTGCCAGCATCTAAGACCAAGTTGCCTAACGAGTCCTTGCTGGCTCTGTCTGGTTGCATGGGATGTGGTCCAGCACAGATGCTGACAAGCACCGCCATGGATACTCCATTCCTATACGTTTGGAGGAACAAAATTAATAGGACTCTCTGTAATAGGGCACGCTGGGAACTCCTGATAATGACACACCTCCACAGAGGCAAAATAAGGCTTAAAATATGAACATTTCTTAGTAACACGGGGAATGCTTTGGAACCCAAGAAGAAAAGAGCCTAACTGGGGACAACAGGTGTCTGGTCTTTTAGAGGTTTTGGGTTGGAAATCTCAAAAAGGAACAAAGAAATTGCAATAAACAATTTCTCCTTAATTCCTCCAGGGATCTGAAAAGACATGAGACCTTGGAACTGCCATCAGTTTTCAATCTCTTTCTGCTCAATTATATTCTGTCTTTTAATGACAACTTTTCCTACCTCATCTCCAAGAGAGCTATTCCTGATCTGCAGAAAGACAAAGACGTAAGTTTCAAAACCCAGAGGAGAACATCATGCTGGTTTTACTTCATCTAACAGTCACAGCCCAGGCACTGAGGATGCTTCAGACCAACATGGAGCATGCGAGCAAGCATTAATGCTTGCTCACATCTCCTTGCCTTCTATTAATTTTTTGTCTACCATTTCAAAAAACAAGCAGACATTGAGGAGTCAACCCCGATTAAATAAACCACACTTTTCTAATGGCATACCTCTGACAACATTAAAGCTAAATGGAGTCATATCAGACACTGTGAAGTTTTTATTGCCAAGACAGAAGAAGGAAAATTACATTATAGGCAGGCACTGCCAGACAACTCGCAATAAAATTCCCAGGCACGTCTATTTATCTCGCAGGTGTTTTGTTTGCAGCCTGCTTACCCAGGTTTGAATTATATTGGGCCCTACCCCAGCAGCCGCCACCATCCAGGTGTTTTACATAAATAAAGGTGCCAACACCGCTCTGTAAATTAGGAATTGTTAAGGGACAAGCAGGAGGCAGTAACGTGCCCACAGCCATGTGGAAAGAGGGTGGCAGAGCCGGGCAGTAACATGGAAAGGGTCTGACTGCAAACCCCAGCTCCAGCATGCTGGCAGAATGGGGGGCCCAGCATATTTTAGTTTGTGCTGAATGGCACTTGTGGCTACAAAGTTTAGAAAGTGCCTGGAGCAGCTCCAGCCAGAGAGAGTGCTGGGGGGCAGATGGGGGAAACCAGTGGCAAAACCAAGGACCGAGAGCACGAGGCCACTCTGGCATGGGAGAAGCATCCCTGGACCCTCACGGGGAACGCGCCGAAGCCCCGAAGCATGGTGTCCCCGTCAGAAATGTAGCACAGGCAGCACCGATGGCAAACATCAGGCTCACGCAGACGGCCAGTCCATTCAGAAAGAGAAATCTCCTTTCACACAGAGATGAGATGAGCAGCATCCTCAGGAGATCACACAAAAAAAAAATCTCCTATTACCACCAGCCTGAGAAATCCCTGGGCCCCACAAAGGCAGATCAGGCCCCCTCATCATTTTGCAGCCCAGGCCACGTTTCCCATCCTCCGCTGCCTTGCAGCTGCAGGGGGGTTAATGGCTGAAACAAAGCCACGGTGCCGCACGGCGCTGAAGCGTGACGTGACTCCGGGTTGACATTTCGCCCTCCCTTCCTTCGAAGCCCCTTCCCTCCCTGCTGCATCTTCTCATGCCCGTGGCAGCTCTGCCACTGCCACCACGCGCGGTGCTCCTGAAGGGGTCCGGCTCCTCTCACGGCCCCGCAGGGACAAGGCTACCTGAAGGCGTCCTGGCAGCGGCCCCAGAGCTCCTACAAGGAGATTTCCTGGAGGCACAATGAAGCGACCGGCGCTGGCTCCTCTGCAGACGACGCCGTGCAAAGCACGGCCTTTTTGCTACCTTGCTGCAGGTGATGCCAGACCTCTCATGCCCGAGTGTGGGACACCCTCGCCAGAGCCGGGGAGCACCCAGGTCCTTATGTGTCCAGACCGCCTGGCAGATGATCCAAAGCGATGATGACACTTGGTTATTGTTACTCCGTGCCTACTGTGCAGAAAGCCTGCCAGCATCCCGCTCAAAAGAAACCACCCGCTCCCCCCTTGTGCACTTACGTGGCTGCACGGCCCTACGTTCCCGAAGTCACAGCGGGCTGCCTCGCAGCTGCGGGCGCTTGACACCCTGCCGCCGGGCACAGGAGGAGGAACACGTGGGAGATCCCACAGACCAACACCAGCTCCCCAGCACAACATGGGTCCCGGCCACCGGCGGGAGGGAGTGCGGGAGCCATCAGTCCTCCGTATTAGCATCTTCACTATCAAATCAAGGGACTTTATTGCAGATGCTAATCTCCTTTGGCATTACTTAATTTGCTGCCTTTAATCATAGAGAGCAGCTGGTCATGTAAACGTTCAAATCTATGAATTAACCACTGGGTCCACACAGGAGCCAGGCAGAGCCTGTCTGCGCGGCTCAGCCACCACCTCCTGCATCTTCACGGGCTCCGCTGAGGTCCTGGATACTTAAGAAACAAAAAGGGCTTACATGGCCCTTTTGATTAATAAAGAAACAATTTAACTGCTTCATTGCTTTCTAAGCATAAACATCAAGGACACGCAACAAAAGAATAGCTCTTCTCCCCAGCAGGCACCACACAGCGCTGGCTGTACGGGCTGTGTGGGTGCACCGAAGGAAAGGGAGGATTTCAGGGACTGCCCCGGACAGAATAAACAAAGCCAGGACATTGTTTGCAACTGGTTCTCATCTACAAACAGGAAGGGTGTCTTTTCTCAGCACCGTGCTAGCGGCAGGTCGCAGCTCCAGCCCTGGGAAACTCCTCGGTGCATGCAAAGCTGGTGAGCCAGCTTCCTCCGGCAGCGGAAGGGGCGAGGAGAGCGGTCGCTGTTCGGCTGCTAACAGCGCTGCGGGGCTGCAGCGGTGCGTGCTGTTAAAAAGCCCCCACCGACAGCTTCAGCTGGCCCCTTGGACTGCGAAATTATTGCCAATGTGACGTATTCAGAGCAGTTTCAGCACGTAACTACCTGACATAAGCAAACAAGAGGTCTGTGCTACGGACAGAGCAAGCCCACGCTGCACCCGTGGACAAAGTGCACTAACTCCGAGTGACTCACAGGGGCACTTTCAGCGTAAGTATGCTGAGAGCTGCTAGTTCTTTTAATAAGGGAACATCAAGCACATTTGATTCCAGAAGGAAACAGTGGGTATTTTTAAGACTTTCCTGATTCTGAAGCAAATCTGACTTGGGGATGGCCCAGGTGAAGGCCTCTGGGTGGGCGGAGGATGCATGCCGACGCAGGGGTATACCTGCGCACACCTGCAGTGCCCCGCCAGGTCTTCGTTTCAGCCTGGCTGCCCTGGCCGTCGCCAGCGAAGCAGCCTCCTCCCAGGCCTAGAGCAGATCGAGGTCTGCTGTGCCCCCATCTCTCCCCCTGACCTACTGCCAGCCCCACACAAACACACACAACGAGTGAGCACGAGAACCTACGGCAGATCCTCAAAGCAGATGCATTTTTCTTGCCTCCTGTGGTTACCTGTAAGGACAGATTATGGATACAGCCTGTCAGTGCCTCTTTTGCTCATCAAATCCCCAAACTTTGTCATTGCCAAACTTTGTGCCAGTTGGCTGCTGTGGGGAGAAAAGCCACCCACTGCTCAGAGCCGCTGCAATAACTGCTGATGAAGGGCAGCTGCCTTCAAAAATGGATCAGCTTGTTCTCGGCTGCTGGTAATACACTCTGAAGCTTCACAATAGTGCTCCCCGGGCTGCAAATCCCGACAAACCTTTCATTTTACTTTCCCTTCCGCAGCCGCTGTTGCCGCAGCAGCAAAACGGCTGCCTGGAATTTCTCTCTTTGTCTGCTCAATAGCGTCCTGGTGGTATCGGTGCTGCGGGCAGGAAGGAGCTGCCTTCTGCCGCGCTCCTCGATCATTGTTTTGCCCTGCCTAAAAAGGGACCGTGGCCATCAGCACTGCTGGGGGAAGGCGAGAAACAGGCATGGGGCCGTCCTCTGACAGACGCCGGCAGCGCTCTGCTCAACTGACAGCTGTGGGGATGGGGCGTGGGGATGGGAGAAGGTGGGGGACCATCAGGGTGCTGCATGGGATGGTCTTGGTGGAGCAGCAGAAGGGTCTGAAGGCATTCTGAGAGTCCGCAACGTGATGTTGAAGCTGCAAAGAGCAGTCCCAAGGATGCTCAAGGCACCGGGCAGCCCAGGGATCCCCGTGCCCGGGGGCTTCATGCAGCACAGCGAGGGGCTGGGGACTCCACACAGGCAGTGGCAGGGTCACTGTGCGGTGCAGGGACACCTCGGGGCCATGCTAAGGTCCCTGGTGCTCTGGGTGACTATATCAATGCCCAAAGGGCTCCCCTAGCTCTTCTGGGTGCATCTCCTGGGCACCCTGATGGGAACAGTGGTCTCTGGTCATTTCAAACTTTATTTTAGAAGTCAGGTTGGCTTTATGAAGCCATTCCAGTTCTCGTCCCTGAGAGGAACAAATTCACTCCCACGCAGGCTGAGGAAGGGACTAGCAGACTTGCTCTGGGTCCCCCCGTGAGACCCTGTGGTTTGGGCCACAGCCATGTCTTCCTGCCTATGCCAGGCTGGCGCAGAGGCCGGCTTGGTCCTTCCTCTGCAGGGATCTGAAGGAGAGATACCGAGTCACCTTCTCACTTTTCTTCTCCCTTAGCCCTTGCATCAAAGAGGATGGAGACCACCATCGTCCCAGCCTGAAGGAAGAGACAGGACTATCACTGGGGCTGGAGTTTAGCTACTACGTGCCCTTGTATCACCATGCCTTGCTACTGCTCTCGCAAGCTCAGGAGACAGCCAGTGCATCAGCCAAGGACTCTCTGATCATCCCTTCCCACCTCATCTAACGGCTTCTCTTTACACCTACAGACCACAAACATTTGAATTTGTTTTTATAACAGCGCGCGTGCCATCTGGCACAACGAAATACACTTCTTGCAAGTATCTCTACGAAGCAGAGCTACGAAACACAGCTGGTTGTGACAGTGTGGTGGTAATCAAGGGAAGGAGCTGAAGAAGCCGATGCCGCAGTCGGGCAGCCAGAGCCATCTCCCAGACTTTGCATCCTGCACAAAACAGGTAGTGGAGAAACATGCAATGAGAGGCAGTGCCAGGGAAGCCAAGGACTCAGCGGTCCTCTCAGTCGAGTACTCTCTGTTACATAACCACACATGTCCTGCTTCTTTGCATTTTCCTATGGACCTCGCTGTTTTTGGAGTAGATTTAGGGATGAAAGTGGAATTGTCTCTTCCCAGCCTGGCCTGTACTCTAAACCAGACTCCTGAGAGATGCAGTTTTGAATACCCTAACAGAAATTCCACTTTTTTTCCAGAGAAATTTATTGTAATCCGGAGATATTTATTGTAGGGATGTATATAAAGGCTGAGCAATGGCACCGTCATCACCATCTTCTCAAAAGAGGGAGCTCCGCTCAGCCCTTGCAGAGCATATCTGCAGGCGCTTTCCCCGGGGACTCCCAGCTCCGGACCCCGGATGAGCACAGGTCCCTTCCTCCAGCCACCACCTGCAGCACCCACAGACACAGGTCCCGCACCCAGCCAGGGCACTGCTGGGAGCTCCTGCTCCTCAGCAAGGGGTCACACAGAAAACGACCACAGTATAAACTCAGTACAAAAACTTAAGGAAGGGGAAGGTGATATTTATTTTAACCTAAAACTGATTTCTCTAACTTGTCACTCACACCCACACACCTACAAACTCACACTCGTGCACTCACCAGACAGTAGGTGTCCGTGTGGTGTGGTCAGTCACTGTGTGCGACACGTTAGGATACACACTAGCAAGTCCTAACGACAGCTCTGGCATCCTTCCTCATTGACAGAGAAGAACTGGGTTTTGGACACATTTTTCACATGCTTTAGGAGTCAATGGTTACTACAGGCTGATCTTTATCTCAGCATCTTGCTTACCCCTCATAAACCCTAGGAAAGGTGATGCCTGTTGTCTCCTTTCGCTCATTTCAGGAACCTTATCTAAGCCTTCCTCTTGGAACCACAGGAAGCGCAATGGCACATCACAGCGTAACCTTGCTCCTGTTATCAGGGAACGGGTCTGCTAGTGATGAGCCATCTGTGCTGTGGCCTTATCACAGCACAGACCTCCTGGTCCTGATGCAAACCACACATCCCGTGGTGTTTACCCATTTGTTTGCTGCCGGTTGTGTCTTTGGTCATCGGCACAGGCCATCCCTGCATACCTTGCTCTAGCGTTCCTGCTATGTGTTCACACACACTTTTCCATTCACACAAACCTTAATATTTCCATTACAAACTTCTACAGTTACTACCACCAAAGGCAGCATTCTTATTATAAACCACATGAATGCTGCTACTAAACTTTAAGTCTAAGCCAGCCAGGCCAGCTCTGACTGCTAGTAACAGGCGGGTTCACATTTAATGGTGTTTTATGCCGAAGTGGATAAATGGCTCCTCCAGGCTGCTGGTTTATGAGCTTCTCAAGGTGAACCCCCAACCACAGGAACATGAGCAGCCCTCAGGCCACCTTCCCATGCCTGGGCACTGAGATGTGCCTGGGGCACAGCCGCAGGGCAGCAGGCAGGAACATGAAGGTCTGCAGGGACTGTGTGTCCGTGTGGGCAGCCAGAGCACCCAAGAAGAGGCCAAAGGGAGCAGAGAAGAGACAGAGACACAAGCTCTGGGCCACGCCTCAGTCACCACGTTCATCCTCGGCTGTGCTACAGGGGCCTGGAATGCTCCAAAAGTCAGCAGCTGAGATTCCACCTCTTAGAAAATGAATTGCTGAAACATGACTATTAGTAACAAAGTAAAAGCCTTGCCACTGTGGATGGGGAATTTACTTTTCCACCATACATTCTCCCCATGCCAGAAACATAACTCAGCAATCATTAGATGTGACCAAAGGTAAAGCACTGTCTAGGGTGGCTTTACGGAGAGCAAGAGACCTGAGAGCTGACACCAAGTGTGGACAACTCCACCTCCCAGTCTTCACTCATCATTCGATTAATGCTGGAGAAAGCCCATGAGAGAAACAAGTGAACTCTCCAGCAACGCTATACTGTTCCAAAAATTAAACACCGCCTTTTAGTGCCTGCCCCTGGGGCAAAGACTGGAGCACTTAGTGCTATTTAGCTCAGTAATAAAGAATTCCTGAAAACCATGCTATGGATTGGGTGATTTCCCACCCAATTCCTTCAAGGGGAATACTGAGGCACAGAGAGGTGAAAAGAAGGTATATATGTTTGCGGGAGAAGAGTTCCTCCATGGTAGCAGGCATGCCTCCCAGTCCTGATTCACAGCACTGCACTGACAGGGCTCCTCCTCCCACTGCAACAGCAGTTAGTTATCCAAAACCAACATTATTCTTCTAAAATTCTCAGTGTTACTGAAATGTAATTTCCACCTCACTAACCAGAGGTAAGACCATATGACCAGGCAATCCAGACTCTTTGGACAATGCCAACAAACAAAATTGAAAGTCAGTAACTCCCACCTGGTACTGTTAAACTCCAGAAAAGCTCTGATCTGGAAGAGTTTCCAGGACAGACTGAGAATCACCTACTCTGTGCACTCCAGCCGCACATCTGAGACTCCCCAACATCATTCCTCCAACAGCTTCCTGAAGTAAATCAGAGGGCTGCTAATCTGAGTGCAGTAACTCATCCCAAGTGCTGCCACAACCACATGGAAGAGCCACAAAGGGAACACATGCAGTGCAGGCGAGACATGAATGCAACATGGGTGAAAAAATCTGTTCTAGAGAGAGGTTCACAGAGAACCAAAGTACTGAAGACATAGCAACAGCCTGCGCTAGCAAATGCAAGCACAAGCCCTCCAAGCATGCTTTAGGATCATGTCCATCGCTAACACCCAGACACCAGGCTGGTCACTGTGTCCTCAGCAGTGCACTGCTTACAGGTACCTCAGAGTCAGCTCCCATGCCTGGGACATCATCTGACTCAAGGCTGAGCAGGTCTGCAGGCTGCCGGCGATGGGAAAGATCGAGCCAGCCCCATCAGCTTGCCCTGGAGCCTGCCACTCTCTCATCCCAGGGAAATGGTAGGTCCCACAGGGAGCTGCTTGTTGCCACCTCCTCTCCTGCCTCACTCAGAGTCCCAGCCCGAGGGAACTACCCTCACCTCCCAGAGGACACAGGGAGCCTCTGGTACACCATGAGATGACTCTGGTTTTCAGTTCCTAGGGCTGGGGAGTTTGACCAGCCTGCTATCAGTTCAAGCTAACATACATGTCACACCTTCCCTTGCCATGGCCAGGGGCTTGTAGGTTAGAACTAACCCCCTGGGCCTGCTTTTCCTGGATATTTGGTAGCTGCTGCAGACCACAGAGCAAATCTATAATTCACCATCTGCATGAGGCACCGCTGACTAAACAGTGCACAAATTGCAGTTATGAGTGTCTTTTGATTCTGCATCTTGGGTGTGCACCAGTGTCCATGATCCAGGATCCCTCTGAAAATCCAAACTATTTCATTAACTGAGGTACGTCAGGGTCATGGAGAGCTGGAGTGATGCCTGCGCACAAACTGTGTGACAATGAGGGATGTGAGGGGTGTGCTGAGAAACTTCCCCAAAGAGTTGCACAGGCAGTGACGATGATGAAACCCTGAACAGATGTGACAGCTTTGGAGCCGACACCAATTGTCCATCACTCACCCACGTGAAGCCTGTGTAGGCACAAAGAGGAATGATTTCTCACAAATTCATGCCTGCTGTCAAAAAAATAGGCTGCAGAGAAAGTCAGGTACATCTAAGTGTCCCCCTTCTGGGAGGTGCCTGAGACGTTCAAAGACATCTGCATGAATTTGTGATTGTTATCCTTCATCACAAAACCAGTGTGTCGTGTCAAGCCACAAACCAAAGGGATTTTGGTAGGAAGAAGTAAATAAATGGCTACGTAAGTATCCCAGACAATGTGGATTTGGATTCAGAGCTGGTTGTTTTTTTTTTTTCCCTCTATCATCTTCCTGCAAAGAAGGCAGAACACAGCCCGGGTGACAGATGAAGGTGAGTGTCACGCAGCACCTGGGCCTTTCCATAAACGCCAGCTGCCATCTCTTCCTTGAGGAAGGAGGGAAAGCAGGGACAAGTGGCCGGGAAGGGCTCCAGCAGGCAGCACCGTCTGCCGCCGGTGCTCACGCAGCCCCGGTGAGCTGCGGGGGCCGATGCTCAGGCAGCTCCTGCCAGCTCCCGGCGCAGGCACAGCTCCTCTGCAGAAAGCTGCTGGCCATATCCCGGCCTGACCCACAAGATAAACATAAAACTGTGTAGCGGCGCTCCTCGGGGCAACCAGCACGGGCCGACCCAGCGGGCCCCACCTGGAACCAAGCTGGGGACGAAAAGCCTGAGCACAAGGGAAGCAAAGCAAAATCCCCAAAATCGTAAGCACCGGCACAGCCAGACAGCCATCTCCAAGCTCATATCTCTCTGCCCTCCTTATAGTCTCCTGACTTTATACATGGGGCACTAAGTCAGAAAAGTGGGTATTCAGCCACAGTCTTCCTTTTCACATGGTTTCGTCCCTTTTTTTGGCTGGAGGGTCTCCATCCATCCTGCAGTT
>NW_010565690.1:18999-20323 GCF_000687285.1 Phaethon lepturus
GATAGAAAGGGGCTCTGCTTTCATACTGGCGTTTTATTTATGCAAACTTTCTTAAACTATTATTATTCACCCCTTTTTTACAGCTCTAAGAGGCACACTAAATCTACAGAATTACTTTTACCCAAGCAGGCAGATAACATGCAACTGGTCCTACAGTACCCGCAGCTCCCCTGACCCGTGCCCCGGACACGGAGCAGAAGACGTGGGGCAGCAGGGAGGTCCTCCAGCTGTGCTGCCATCAGGCTTTTGCTCATGGCCATGACACTCGCAGCCTGCTCACAGCAGGACTCCCTGACTGCATCTACGCTTTTCCTGCAATCTGGAAAACGATGTCACCAAGCAAATGTAGTGTCTCGGGCAGTCAGGCAAACATCTGGAGGACAATCATCTGGCAGGGCTTGGCCTCCTCAGCCACGCCGGGACACCAGTGCAGGAGCCCTGGCACAGCAGCACAGTATCCATCTTTTGTGAGAGGCTTTAATCAAGGTTCTTCTGTTGTTTGAGAAGCAGCAACGCAGGCAAATCTTAGGAAACAAACCTCATTCGTGATACAGAAAAACTTGCAATGGAAGTCCTAGGGACTTAATTGCTAAAGCAACCCCGAGCACGCACTGCCAGATGCTTGGTAAACCATCTTTTGTGTCGCTCACGGCCAGCTTTTTGGCAGCGGGCATACAGGGCATTTACAAAGAAGGAGCTGCAGGTATAACAAGACTCACCCTTGCTTTAAAAGATGCACAACAGTGACTATATCAGTTAACCAAAAAACCTGTGCTGGGTTTTTTTGCTGATGATCCAAACTCAGGTAAAGATCAATGTTTCCAGGGGCTCCCCATCCTCCCAGCAGCTGCAGGCTGCGGTTGGACGTTTGCACCACTGGTTTCAGGGTGAATTCTCAGCTGGGAGCGCTCCCCCGTAATCTTCACGTGCCCCCCCACCCAGCCATGCCTGCTCTCGGGGAAACTCTGCTCGCTCTGTACGGGTAAGGAAATGCCTCTTACGTTTTGCAGGGCGTCTTGGTACTGCGGCAGTGACGAGAGCTGTGACTCAGAGTGGTACGGGGACAGCCCTTTCCTCAGAGTCCTCAGGTCCCCCATGCTGGACTGCTGCAAAGACAACGACAGAAAACAGGACAGTCTGTATTAAGGAGAATAAGGAAAGCTGTGCCCCCTCCTGCTGTATTGGCTTTTCCCATGACCGCTTCCGTCCCGTGACCTGTTCCCATTACTTCTTCCGGACAGCAGTGACAGTGAACATTGTAATAAAATGCTTTTTACACGCTCACACCTGGAGAAAACATTTGCAAACAGCTGGAGGTGAACCG
>NW_010565690.1:20354-29503 GCF_000687285.1 Phaethon lepturus
GAACCGCTCAAGGCCTATTCCATTAAGTGATACAGCAAGAAAGCATTTTTATTTCACCTAAGTACCTACATGTTCATTAAAAACATTTGTTAAGATGCAAATGAAAAAATATTTTTAAGACTTCAGATTAAATCAAAAGCAGCAAAAGAAATCCACCAGGAGATATCTTCTAGATTTTTCTTTTTAAAACAGCACAGCCTATTCCAATCACCTGCATGTGGAAAGCAATGAGAGTTTGTAAACAGCAATACTGTGATTCACCTGAGCTGGCCAAGAGTGTGCCACAGGAACAGTTTCTTATTTGGTTATAAATTTGGATGTGCCCACAGGTCTTAAACAAAATCAAATAAATAAAGGTAGTCTATATGACTGTAGAAACTAGATAAATGCAATCAATAGTCTGTGCTCAAAGGGAGAAGCAGCGCTGCGTGTCAAGAGTACTGAATAATCTTCCTGGGACAAAGTTTCTGCCTCATGTTATCAGTTCTCTCTGTCCCTGTGATTCCAAAACATGACAGTCCTAGAATGAGAAGAGTTAGTAATTTATAAAAGTACACCCATAAAAAGCCAATACACAAGTAGCCAGAATCAAAGGTCTGGGAGAAGATTATATCCTTTTTTACTGATAAGCATCCTCATTAACTTCTCATATTTTTAAGAGTATCAAGCAGTGCACTATTCCTCTATTTTAAAGCTATAAAATCATGACCTTTTAGATTCTTATGCTCAAAAGACTTTTGACTTCCCTCTGCTGCAGAAATGATGTTTTCTACTTCAAAAGAACCAAAGAAAAGCCACTGGTGCAATAAAATTTAACAGGAAATCTCATAAATCAGCTCAACTGTATATAAAAACCCCTCAGTAACTCCAAAGGCCTGACCGTAACTGAGACTTTGGGGTCTGTGGCCATGCACAGATCTCTGGAAATATGCAAAGTTCATTTCCATTTCTTGCTCCCATTTAGCAGAGAAGAATTGGGACATTCAGAATGGATACATCACTTCTATCAGTGTCAGAAACATTTTCTTATAGCTACATGGCCTGTTTTAGGACGTGCAGCTTTGGTTTTATTTCAAAATGTTGTTTTCTTAGGTTAAAACATCTAGTGTGACCCACTGTTTTCACAACCATTCTGCCGCGCTGACCCTATCAACTTTCCTTTTACAAGCTGCGAAGAGAAGGGCAGTTTTCAAGAAAGCCATCATGAGAAATGGATGCCAGCCCTTGTATCACCCAATCTGCTGAGAACTGTTGTGCCTCACATGGAGTCAAGTGATACGGAATGACTTCAGCATATTGGATGTCCGGGATTCCCTTGAATTTACAAGGTGGCATCAGAGAAGATCATGGCCTATATTTCTTTCGCATTTCACAATAGTCAGAGACAGAAAGATCTGAAGGAGATGATAACTCCTTCTGAAGCTAAAAAGTGACTGCTGCAAAACTGATTTTCCTCCACCGTGCCTGGGAGGTATATACTTTCAAAGAAAGGTTAGGAGGTCACAAAGGAAGATGATGAGAAGACTCTTGGTTTACTGGCATTGTCCCAGTAAATTGGTACACATGTGATGTGTAGGGGTCTCTTGGTGGTTATCCTGAAAGGATTTTACCCTGGCTGGTTACGCTTCCACTGCCCTGCTGTGTGCAACCTTTTCTCCACTGGTGTATGTGCACGAGGGGACAGCAACCTCCTGGAGAGGTCCCAACACTCTGCTACCTACTCCTTTAGTTTGTCAGCTCAGGAGCTCATGCACCCTTCCCGACATCTGTGACGAATGGGCACTTGCACAGGCAAGGGAAAAGCAGAATAAAAAAGAAGAGTGAAAATGTGAGGTTGTAGCTTTGTGCTGGAGACCCCAGAGGCCGCAGATCTCCTCGAAGGCTCTGCTCCAGAAGGACATGCACTGCCTCACCAGGGTTTAGAGGCCCTGGATTGCTCAGATTTCTGCAAGCCGCACTGAGACTTCCAAGATGCCACATGCTTATGGGGCACCAGGAATGTAGAAACAAGCATGAGAAAAAGAAATTTGCTGGATATTTGTTTGCCTCCCAGAAACATGTTCTCTTGCCCCCCAAACCTGAATGGCTTGGTCTACATTACACGTAGCATGTGTTTCATCACACTACAGCTTGTCCGCATAGAATGTCAAAACGCCTTGCCCACCAAAGGAAATAAGGCAATGAGACCTAAGTCTAGTCAACATACAATATCACACTGCTGTGGCTAAAAACACGCTAGTTTGAATTGATTTCATTTAAATGCCCTATGCTCCTGCCTGGAGCAAGAGTCTGCATTAATTTCAATTTGGCTTAAATTGGTTGAAATTGTGTTGGTAAATATACAGATACAGTCAAAACTCTGCTCTAACAAGTGTTTATAATGGATTAGTTCTATTGCTTTTTTTAAGCAAATCCCATTTAAGACAGTGCACTTACTTGTGTGTAACGAAACTATTGTTAGGTTGTTTCAGTGACTGCTGATTATGAATCTGACCTAATGCATTCAATTTGATGGAAAGATTCCCACTGAGTTCAATGAACATCAAAACAAGCTCTTAATTAAAGAAAAGAAAGGAAAAAGGAAAAAAAATAAAAGAAAAAGAAAAAGTAAAGAAAAGACACCTAAGGAAAAAAAATACTGAACACAGATCTATCCAGAAGAGGAATTAGGCTTTTGGGGCATGGATTGGGTTTGGTAGGGCAAGAAGAATCTTCAGCCACCATTATTTATAACGCAACCGTGTCGGAGATGGCCAAAGAACTACTTTTTCCTACAGCTGTCGGCCATAAATTTTTCCTTCTATATTTTCTAGAATTTGTTTCAAAATGTATCTTAATCTAATTATTTTTTACAACAGCCTACCAATCACAGTTCTGCATTATTTATTTTCCTTGCACTACAACAAATGTGTATTTCTTCACCATAGAAGGAAAACTGCTTTTTCTTCCTTTTTTAAATGAAAAAGGTGCAGTGACGTGTATTCATCAGACCTCCCTAAACATTTACGCATTCATTGGGCTTTGCTATCAGTGTTAGAGCTAACCAGGAAAAGCAAGTGAGTCCCTCATTAAAAAGCGATATGACTAATGATGCATCAGAATGAGTAGCCATTACTCCACTTAAACCTAAATTAAAAATCCTGGTATTTGCATTGTCAGTTCACTCACAAAATGAAATCTCTTATTACCTTACCCAATTTTCATTACTGAGATGTAAATGGATCCCAAATTGCTTTTCTAGTCAGAATGGCATTTTAAAAGCACAATCCCTGATCATCTCTGTTCATCGTCATTGTTGGAGATTATCTCAATTAATGGGCAACATGTCTATAATAAATTACCCTTCAGGTAAAATCACTTCACACTTCTGGAGTTTCAAGGAATTTATCAGCAAAATCATTTTCATCTGAATTAAAGCTCCATGGGACAGTGCTGTTTCGATTGAGCTTTTATCGTGAATGTTTTCTAAGCTGGGGAGCAGAGAGGGAGAGACACAGAAAAGGAGGCCAAGAGAGAACTAAGAAGACTCATAGTCAGTCTTTACTTAACCTGATCAAATTTCCAAGTTGCATAACCTGAAACACGCTTGTCCCCAGCAAACACCAACAACTGGCCATTGACGACTCTGGAGCAGCTCCTGCTCTTTTACTGTGCATTTTTTTCAAACACTAGTTTCATCTAAATGCTAAGAAAAAAACAAAAGGAAAAAAAAAGGAAAAGGAAAGGAAATAAGAGAAGAACGCATGTCCCAACTTTCACGGTGGTACGAAAGTGCAAGACCTCCCCTAGATCTAACCCAGCATCACTCTACATGGTGTTGCCGCCCTTTACCAACTGATGAGCACGGGGATGAGCCTGCAGCCCAACACCTTCACCTGCAGCGCAAACCTGTGCTACACACTGCCAACGCTGACAGCTCCACGGTGGTCCCTCAGACACAACAACTCTTCATTATCTGGAAGTAAAGACATGACATTTATTGCTAAATTTTTCAACTAGGCAGAACTTGAAGTGACCCCGGAAGATACTGCTCTTGGACCAAAGCCCGAGATCTTTGACAGCCCTCTTATGAAAGAAATGGACCTAGACACACCCCTCCTGGCAGGGAAGGGAGTTTTGCCTACTCATATCAGTGAGAAAAGAATAGGACCAAAAAATCAGGTTTTTAGTAAAAATGGACTGCAAACACAACTTTTTCTCTATCTAGAAAACAGAAGCAATTTGATTACTAATATGGGTCAAAAGTGGTCCATAAAAAATAATGTATCATTTTAAATACTTTAGATGATAGAAATTAAAGTCTTGCTGTTTACCAAAGCCTAAAATTACATTTTTTAAAAAATCAGCAAACACTTGTTCCTATCAAAGCTTTCTATCCTGCTAGCAGGGAGAAGAAATGGTGGCCTCTGACTTTTTGACCTGATGTGCTGAGTGATTCAATTTGAAAATAACACAAATAACACAAGAAGATGGATGGTGTTTGTGGTATTTTAAGGTCAAAGTACTACAAAGAAACATTTATTTTCCTTTCCATTGCTGTCCAGTAGAGTCAGATCAGTGCAGCGGCCATGTTGAACAAACTGTGAAGATAAAGTGTTGAAAACTCATAGACAAGTTAGACAAATTATCTTTTCTGTTACTCTTCAGTGTTACTTCTGCTGGAAGGGAGAAAAAAGAAGACAAGGATTTAATTCCAAGGCACTTTGATGTAACAAAATGGATCATTCTTAACAGAAATTAAATACAGAAAGACAGAAATTTACTTGACAGATATTTCCTAGCATTTATGAAAGAGATTAGCAAAAAAACCAGAACTATTTCAATTAGAATTATGTACTGAAGTGACCGAGGAAAATTAAAAAGCGACACTGTCAGCTTCCAGTAATTCATGAATTAGCATTCAAAACAGGGTTGTTACATAAGTAGCCTTTAATTGAAAACACTATTTTCTCCTTTCGCATAAGTTGTAACAGCTGAAGGCTGAGCAAAGGTGAAAAAAATTAATCATAAATGATCAGTTTGACCCTGTGCCCTGCAGAAATATTAAAGCCTTCACAAAGATTCACAGCTTCCCTTCTCCCCATGGGCTACGGGGTCACCTTGGAGCAATTTGGGTGTCTAGACACGGGTATCCCGTGCCTGAGTGTATCCAAGGCACCCACGGAGGCTTGGCAGATGTGATGAAGACCTGCTGGAGACCCACATCCTTCTGGTGCATGGCAGGTGCCAGGAGGGACAGCCCTGGTGGCACCTGAGGACTACGTCTGAGGAGCTGAGATGCTGCTCTCGTCACTTCTTCATAATTCATTTGTAACCTCCTGCATTGTGAAAGCTTCCTCTTCTGGTCCACATGTTTAAAAAAAACAACCCAAGCACCAACTCGAAGGCCAGGAGCCCTACAAAGCCCCTTTTTGTTTACATCTGGGGAGTCCGTTTATAAAGGGATGGAAAAATGTGTCCAGAATGAAGAGGAGAATCAAGCACACGAGTCACTGACAGCAGACTTCCCAGAGGACTGTCGTTTCAGAGGCATTATAATAATCAGCTTCATTTTCCTACAACGCAGACCCACTGGCACTAAGCCCAAGAGACAGCAGATTACACAGCACACCACTTAAATTTATTAATATTATATCTCTATTCAACATAACATTAGAAGAAAGTATGTATCTTGACATGAAATGCAACTAGATGGAAAGGAATACCGTGACAAACTCAATATTGGCAATAGAGGATACCCTTATTGACACCAGTTCAGAAGATTTTCTTTGCACAAATGAATATGCCACACCATCACCCAACCCTGAGAGACAAGCAATTTCCATTTTTTAGTGGCTACTCCACCCTTTTACAAAAAGCACAGGATTTCCTTTAGCTGTCATTTAAGTATCAGGGTGAACCTGGTCCTTAGCAATAGGGCAAGGGCATCCCATCCTGACATGTAAGCCCAGAAGGACTTGGGCTTATGATTTTGGTAATTCTCTATATGAAAAAGTCTGTATGAGAAAAATGTCATTCTTACTTCATATTCCAGTTTTACCCCATAAATCTTGGATGTTAGATGGAAAACTCTGCTGAGACCTTGGCTTTTGATTATATATACTTGTGAAGAGAAAAAGGAAGAAGGTTTTATTTCAGTCCAATGGGTCAGGCTGCCTTCAGCTTTATGGACTCTTGTACTGACCATTACCTGAATTACTTGCCTGTCACTGTAACATAAATTCTTAAACCTACCGGCAACAATTTTCTAACCCATAATTGTTCCAGTAATTGAAACTGCCTCAATTTTGACACTCAACAACCCATTGTTTGCGACTGGGTAATTAAATGGAAGGTTTAGCTCAAAATCTTTTCCTGTTATTTCCTGCAGCAATTTAGCTACAAGTACCAACTTCTCTTCAGGTAGGTAAATGGCTTTGATTTGAAGTTGGTCAAAACTCAGGTACGACTAACCAATGTCTTTTGCACAAGTACAGGAGGGAAATAAAAAATAATTAGGGGCACATTTAATACATTCAGATGATTAAAAAATGGAAATCGCTAACATTAGCATGTGAAAGAACAAGCAATCAGAGCCCCAAACAACCAGCAGCAATATTAAAAGGCAGACCCCAGATCCAAGAAGCTGTTTATGGATGCATTAGCTCTCTCTACCTTACTGAAATTTCGTGGCAAGCTGTTGCAGTCAGCCAGCTAGAAGGGAACAGAAGAACATTATACATTTGGAAACTTAACCGAAAAAAGTTATTTTATCATCTTGGAAAAACCTCTATCTTTACCACAGATGACCAAATAAGCTGGTCTTACATGCAGCACTTGACAAGACAAGATTATTATTTGAACTTCAATTCCTTTTGCCATATTAATGAATGAAGTCTTGCAGAACCCATTATTATCTGCACAAACATTAACATCTTATTATCCCAGTTTAGAGCATGGTGACCCCACAAACAGTTGATTAAGCTTGGTCACCTTACTCTTATTCACAACTACAGATATTTTACCATACCCACAGAGTTTAATGTCACTATCAGAACACACCACTCTGTAAGAACCACCTGGCCCAAGGTATCCTTAGTAAGTCCAGCAGAGCAGCGGCATTTTGCTGAGCTAAAGCAACAGAGAAACACATCTCAAATAATGTGAAGGAGATGCTGCAAAGCACCTGCCTTGCGCAGCTCTCACACGGGCACCAGGGCAATGGCCCCGCTTCTCGTGACCTCAGCACCACACGCGAGTGGCCCTTTCTGGCGGCTTTGTGCCCCGTCGAACATCCCCTACCACATGACCTTGCAGAAAGATTTCCTCCTTATCTCATTAATCCATGTTTTAGGGTCTTATGCACCAGGAAGTTGAGGGATGGGCGATTTCACTGTGTGAAGCTAGCAAATAATTGAATTAAGGTTCAGTAATTGCAGTTATCACTGCAAGACATATTCAAGCAAAAATAAGCTCAGCAAAGCACATATCTGACTTTAAGGATATGTGAAGAGTCCCATTAGCTTCAACAGCATTTATCAGGCAAGCTGGAAATTACACACATGAGAGTGCAATAAAAAATCAACGTATTTGATTTTGAAAGAACTCTGCAAATAAGAAAAAAAATTAAAGGATGAGATTAAAACTATTTAACATCTTCCATGTCATGTAGTAATATGAGCTTTCTGTAACAGGAGAGATTAAATTCTTTTACACTAGTTCATATCCCTGTTGTACACGCAGCGCATCCAGGGATCACTCCTTAGACTGGTGACAAAGGCTTTAGAGACGGTGGTCTGCCAAGACGCCTACTCTCCCAGTTCCCTCTCCAGTATTCAGCCAGCGGGTGACAAGCGCAACCTCAGCCAGTTTCATCAGTAAAGCCATTTTCAGTTGTTCACGTGGAACTGGAAATGGCACGACCCTGAGAATGAGGCGCACAGCCCTTGTACAGCAGCAGCACGGGGAGCTGTGAGGATGCATTTGGACATTTTGCCATGGCTGGATCTCAGCCATTCGCAAACACAACGCAGGAACGAGCATCCCCACTTCTGCCTGTGTTCTGACTTTCCCCTCACATCATGAGCTGCATTCATACAAGCTGGAGGGGCAACTCAGCAGATTTCATCTGGTTGCAATGGTGACAACTGGAACTCTCCATTGTCAGGGGAGCTAGCACTTCGGGAAAGGCTTCATACATAGCAGAAGACAGTAAGAGGCTTAGGAGATTTTGCCATGTAAAACCACTCTTGGAAAAATATTTTTATTAGTATCTCAGTGGGGTACTGGCAATGAAAGTAGTGCAAGTTTCAAACCTCCCCATTCTCTGGAGCAACTGAGGTAGGGAACTTTCGTACACTGTTAATATTTGATAGCGTCTGTATTTTTCACCTCTTGTTTTAGATCAGCTGAGAAAGATCAACGCCATAACTCATGAAAGACTCAGATAATCAGCTCAAACCAAATTGCAGTATATAATTATAATCACACAACTGGCAGGCTTTGCTCAAGAGAGAATATGGGCTGGCGCAGCTGAGATTCAAGCATCACAGCCTATAACTCAAATAGAAATGCAGCTCAATAGTTAACAAAGCCAAATGGAGCTACAACCATTAACATTTGGTGTAGCCCAGGTCTGGTCTGTGGCTTGTATGCAGTGAGTTTAGGTCTCAGAGTAATGGAGCCCATCTGTGGCTCATTAGCACCAAAATCAGTCTCTTTATTAGGGATGTCAATGGAGAAGCTGAGGAATGCTGCCCCAATTCCACGAAGCAAGCAAATGTAGATGTGGATGTAGTATTAACCACACAAATAAACTCACTGGACCATCCCCTGGAGTCACCTTTCATTTTCTTCTGTCAACCAAGCTCCAGGAGAGCAGGCCAAACAGAACCACCACAT
The DNA here is from genome assembly GCF_000687285.1 of Phaethon lepturus. Lineage (NCBI taxonomy): Eukaryota > Metazoa > Chordata > Aves > Phaethontiformes > Phaethontidae > Phaethon > Phaethon lepturus. The sequence goes on from NW_010565690.1 coordinate 29,235, forward strand.
CTTCTCCCAAAAGCTCAGCCATAGCAACACCACCAGGGTTGCTTTCAAGGCACTTCCCACATCCCATAAAACAAGGGAGCTGGGAATGAGGAAGGCAAAGACCTGAGTCCCCTTCTCGTAAATCAGAAAAGGTCCTTTGCAGGCTTTAACTAATGCTGGGATCAAGCTGGCTGAGGGCTCTGTTGGCCTTCTCTCTCTTCTTTTGAACAGAGCTCAGGGCAGGATGGACATTCAAGCCCCTGTCATCTGGAGGACCACTCAGATGTTCA
>NW_010565690.1:30221-42827 GCF_000687285.1 Phaethon lepturus
CCTTCCCATACTTCCCCAAGTTGTTTTCAGATATCAGACACTGAATTTTTCTTAAGCTGGTCTTGAATTTGGCACTTACTGTAAAAATCTGTTAAGTCTCTGCACCTATTGCTTAATTTCTCCTCGAAACATTTTTCAGCCCTTCTCAGATGGACTAATCACTGAGAATCTGTGTACTTTGAATGTCTCTACATGGTACAAAGACACAAAATGCTGCTTCTTCATAGCCTGATCTAACTGCAATTAAGAGCTTTTTCCCTGACCCTGTCCTCATATACAGAAAAAAGTGGAACCTAGTGAAATTATTACAAAGCTGGTTAAGCATAGAATATGACTAATCCTGCATTTCACAGCTGGAGGTTAAACTGAGCCTCATTATATCCAGTGTTCTTGCTCACCCACAACAGAAACAAATGGGGCATGGCAGAGCTTTGTGAGCTCACGCTCACACTCTTACACAGAAATTCAGCTCCAGTCCTCCGAAAATTTTGAGCTAAGTTGCAAGAAATTACATGATTGTCTCAAATTCCTAAGATTCAATAAACACCGTATGTTTCTGTCTATCTGTTATTTGACTTTTGGATTCAGAACTTCCTCAATTTTATTTCCTAGGTTTTTGGGGAACTCTATTTATAATGTGCCAGGTGACAGTCTCATAAAATCCCTCGATTCCACAGGTGACAAACCCCAGTACACACAGTACACGACCTAGCTTTCATTACAAGTTGCAAAAGCTCATTTCTGTCATTCTTCCTGCTTTTTATACGTGCTCCTACCCACGAAGGAGGGTGGGAGGTGAATACCAAGAGAATATTTTTTTTGGTAGGTAGCAGCCCAAGATCCTTATGTTCCAAGTCAACAGAAGGAAATCCAGTCTTAAAGGGCTTGAAAGTATTTTAGATGCAAGTCTGAGACATCTTTGAACTGCTCTTACAAAAATGTACATCTCTTATTTGGGGGGAAAAAGCATTTTATTCAATAAATACATATTGTTTACTTAAATCTCAAGTCCACTTATTTCACAGCAAATTGGTCAGATCTTGTCTGATTTTGTCTTGTCATTTTAATTCATAAAAAAGGGAAGTGAAATGAAACATACTTGAACATAGATTGGTTTTGCACACTGTGTTTTCTCGAAGCTTCTGCTGCCACAGCTAAGGAAGCTACATTTGGGGGATTCTGTTAACGTTTTTTGCATTTACCCATGTAAGCAATGCAATGCAATTAGAGGTCTAAATCAAAGTTTGGAGAGTGTTCTCATGAAAGGTCTCATGGTGGAAGGTCTCACAAAAATGTGGTTCTGTGTGAGCTGTACTCCAAAATGCACAAACCCTGTAGAAGGTCTCACCATTGACTTGAAAGGAATATTTGGATGAGGCCCCAAATATGCATCTCCCTTTTGATTAGTTGAAATTAATAAGCAGCTAAACTTTAAACATCACATAAAAACGGTAATATAGTAACCTAGGGCATGTCCCCTTCAGTATTCTGAATTTAAATGGAGACCAAATGCACTGGAAAGCTTTCATGTCTGAGTTGTTCTCCATTACAAAAAAATCCAATTTCCCTTGTGAGACCTTAAATTAAAGCAATTATACTTATCCTTCTCATACACAAACAGTAGGTAGACTTTGGGGAAATAAGACAGGTTTGTAATTTTGTTCCACTCGTGGTGAGCACGTGCAACGCTCTTGGTGCAAGCCATAGCCTCACAACAAACCTCCAGAGCCACAGTTCAAGGAGAGGCCCAAATGTTAAGACCTCATAGCAACTCTGAGAGCAGAGAGGCAAATCCGCAAGCAAGAACTGTTAATGGCAGACTTGGCACAAAAGAGACTGATAATAAAACAACTGAGGAAATTGCAGCCCGACTCTCCTGGAGCCAGCCAGCATGTTGTGGGCAATTTCATTTTTCTCCTCCATCCTCTGCTCTTCAGGAAGGGATCAAGCTCTCCACTGAATGGCATTTAAATCTTTGTTCTTCGCAGTACTAATGATTCTTAGGCTCTCTTCAATCTGAGGTCTGTTTTTTATCCCCTCATTTTCAGAACAATACGCTAGAACCTGCCTGCTGAGTGCATACTTGTGCCAAGTGCACATTTGCCTGCAAAGAATTGAGGTAGCCTGTAGATGCTCTTACCATGGAAGCTCCTAGCTCAAAAACCTCATCTCTCTTTTAATAGCAGTGTTTACAGGTATTGTTCACTATCATTTTACTATCTATACAGCTGCAGCCTTCTTTTAATTCAGGCTAAGCATGCAGTTACTTAAAAATAAGACTAAGCTCAGTTTTCAAGACCTTCCAGGGATGCTCTAAAGATATTCCAAGGATACTATGAACCCCAATCAGCTATCTGGCAGATACTGAAATGCTGTGAAGTGCCAGTAATACTGAAGTCTATTTGGCGATTTTAATTAAATACTCTGACATTCCTCATAAATCCCAAGGGTTGTCCACTCCCTAGAGAAGAATTTTTTGTATTTCTGCTCTGCCACCAGGGGTCCTGAAATTTTCCCTGAAAGATGCACCAGGACCTCTTCGAGTAGGAGAATGCCTCTGGCCTTCCTGTTCTGAAGGGAAAAGCCAGACACAGCTCAGCAGAGACTATAACCAGAAGTCCCGACAGCCAGCCCATGGTGCACAGGACTCAGTTATGAGGAGAGAGAACAGGGTGATGAGTCCACAAAGCCTACAAACTTCAGTTTTAGTTAAAAGTGCCCAATCCTCAGCATTGTACAGAATGAGCTGAAAATGCAAAACAATGTGAAAGAATGGCCAGAAGTTTGCCACTGTTATTATCTCTAAAATGTATGCATTAGTTATAAAACTAACCAGAATTGACCTTTGGAGCTCCCGAAGCTCATAAACATGGGTTTATCTAATTTTGAGGGGAAAGGGTGTAATTACAAATTCAGTTTTAGTTTAAGGGGCAGTGTGAGGTGGCTTAAGGGGTCTGTGCTTGGACACTTTCAGCTCAGAGGAACAGAAAGCAAATACGGTCTCCCATTTCAGGGGTTATATCTTAGTGTAATATGGAAGGTATCCTCATCTAGTCGACCAGACACTGCAAAAGAGAGGTTAACATCAGCTCTCGTGGGCACTCCCTACAATGACATAGAGGAAAAACAGGATTTCTCCCACATGATGTTGCCTAAAGTAATTGCATGCACACAGCAGAACTTAGCGCACTTCTTTTCTAGAGAATTTGAGACTATAAAAGTGATGCCTGTGAAGCAAACAAAAGCCAACACCAAACGTTCCTCTGAGCATACATTCACCTTCTTTACACTTCAACTAAAATTCCAGAAACCAGCTACACGTGTGAGAAAGGCTGACACTGCCAACCCCAGGACACCAAGGTCCCCACCTGCTCTGCGGGGTCTTTGCCACTGTTGTTGAGCACAACCAGCACCCGGTGAGCAGGCGTCGAGGGGCCTTTTCTGGTATTGGCATTCGCTACAGCATCTCCCCAACCAATATAAACCAGGGCAACAAAAGCTGTGTGTTGTCAGAATTGCTGCCAAGGGACTTTGCCAACACAGCGATGCCATCCAAGAGCATGCCTTTCTAGTTAACACGGCCATGCCACCAAAACATTACCCAAGCCAAAGAAAGGTATAAAACTGGAGTCGTTTCTCCTCAGAGAAAGGAGAATGGGAAGAGCGATGATTACTGATGGGTTAGCAATGTCAGAAGCAGCTCATTTCCCAACTGGAAATACACATCTCTTTTGCCAACACAGCGATGCCATCCAAGAGCATGCCTTTCTAGTTAACACGGCCATGCCACCAAAACATTACCCAAGCCAAAGAAAGGTATAAAACTGGAGTCGTTTCTCCTCAGAGAAAGGAGAATGGGAAGAGCGATGATTACTGATGGGTTAGCAATGTCAGAAGCAGCTCATTTCCCAACTGGAAATACACATCTCTTTCATCCCTATATTGCTAGCGTAAATAACAGCCACTTCTCCTCCCACTGCAAAGTGTGGCTCGCGAGATGGTACTTCTTGATGTCCCAGGGAAAGGAAAAGCTCTCTCCATTAACCTGTTCAAATGAGTCACCGGAAAAACAGAAGTGTGAATCCCAGCATGCCCGCGCTGCAGGTAAGCCGTACGGCACGGAGCGGCTGCCTTGGCACGGGCTGGAGAGCTCGTCCCTCTCCCACTGAGATTTTCTTCCAAAGTGCTTACGGAGAAAGGAGATGTCGGGAAGCAGGAGAAAAAGTGCAGGCTGGGGACCCCTGCACCAACTTAATTCCATGCCTGAAGGTGGTACAAAGACACCACCTCTCAGCTCGGCTTCACACCCCGAAGAGGATAAAGCAACAAATCTCGCTCAGGATGCACCAGCTCGCGAAGGGGCATTGTGTCACCGGCCACTGTAATACAAATCCTCCCGTAAAGCTTGCAATATCATTTGCAGCACCGGCCTCCTCAGGTTTCTCTGGATGAAGCACTATTTCAGCTCTATGTTTAGCAGCTGGAGAGAAGCCAGAAGACTTCCGTAACCACCACTGATTTGTTAATCCCTTAATGCACAGGCACTGTTTGTTACTTAGGACGTCAGGTTTCATCGCTCCTCAGCGCGCTGGTGATAGAACTTCTTGACACCAGACTGCAAATATTATTGCAATGTCAATACTCCCAGGGAGAAAGCCAAGCCGAGTTAAAATGTGACTTTGGTGTTGACAAGTCAGTTTGGCATTGCAGAGTTCAAACGGCCAGGATCACAGGGCAACTTTAGAAACCGGAGCAAGTTTGCCAGGATCCTTTTTGACTAGAGATCCGCATGGTAACAGCTAAACACTTTCCGATCAGATGAAGCAAGTAAGAATACAGTAAGTGGATTATGCTTTTCCGGGAAAGTGCTGGGAGCAACGTGTACGTATGCATGTGGGTTTGTGCCTATACAAATTTTCCCTATCTTTCTCACTGAAAGAGAAAAAATCCAAATCTAGGTCCGTAGCATGACAGATTTAGAGGTGATGCAGCTCAGCATTCCCTGGGAGTGGGGATTCCATACCCTACCAGACCACGGTAGCTTCACCACTTCCCCTGTTGCCCTAAGAAGAGCTGTCTCCCTGCTTACAATAAAAACAGGTATTTCCTGAGCGTGATGTAAAATAGGTTAGACCCTGGTCTTTCTGGAAGGCCGTTAAGACATGGCACGGGGGCTGCACAGAGTGTCACAGCCAGGCTGGCATCGGTGCCTGCTGCTGCCGCGGAGGCGGCTGCCCTTCTCCAGAGCACAGAGCTATTTTAAGGTCGTTTCCCTCCCTCCTGTATTCAAACATTTGTAGCGACACAGCCTGAAAGGTGAGGACACCCGAGGACAGCTGTGCACGTGGAGGAAGGCAGAGGAAGGTGAAGGGCTGACGCGTGGGGCTGCTTCAGGCTCACGCATCCCGAGACCAACGGGGCTTCACCCTCCCGACGCAATAAGCCCTGGCAGCTGTTCAGCCCCTGTTCATTTACCACTCATTAATTACCAACTGCTTTTTTTTTTTTTGACCTGGTAAGGCAGATCCGACAGAATAATGTTGGCTGTGGCAGGACGAAGCTGGGCCAAGGGCACATCCAGCCCGCCCCCGAATCCATGCGCATCCCTCGCACGGCCCATCTGCTTATCGATAGCAGCAATTAAACAGGCGCGGGGTTTCGACCGCCACCAGCTCGCTCACGGGTTGGGAGAGAGACAGCGGGAGTTAAAATTAAATTAGCAATCGATTAATACATGAATAGCCGCTCCTAGCTGTTGAGTGGAGCACCCTTTTAGGGTTTTAACCCTTCAGTGCCCTGTGAGTTTTGTTTCACAGCTAGCAATGCCAATGAGTACACTGGAAATTTGGGGTAATCTTTAAAAAAGCTCATAGTCAGGCCAAAATGTGTATTTCAACAAACATAAGGTTTGACAGCATTATTTTATTGAAATTTCAGCAAGCATAGAGCCCCCCTTTTTTTTTAAACTGTAATGTTTTAGAAACGTGTGATCCTGGAGCAGTCTATTTTCAGACTTGATGAAATGCAAAGAACAGCAGAACATAAACTGGCAAAAAGGTATTTAAAAAAAAAATAATTAGAAGGGTTTTTTTATTTCCAGTCCTTATAATTGGAAAGAATCTGGAACAAAATGACTGTGAAACTCAGAGCTTGAAGTAAGAAGCAAAGTATAGAAAAACTTTAAAACGCCAGGGAGATAGAACATACAACAGTGAAAAAAAAACGCAAAGAACAAGAGAAAAAGGGTAACTCTTCCAATGGTTTAAATAGACAGTGTTTCACTGAACTCAGCAAGTGCTGGGTCTACAGGGGATCCAGGGGATATACTGGACAGAATGACTGTTTTCTTCCCGCTGCTTGATATTGCTATATACAGATGCGTAAGCACCAGGAGTCATCAAAGCCCAGCGGCACGTGGAGTAGAATTTGAAGGGCAGATGCAAGCAAAAAGTGCCAGTTTAGTTTAGAGAGGTCTCTTTGGCATTAAGCAAGATCTCAAATAAAAGCTGGGAGCCAGCACTGCACAAAACTATTCCCAAGGCTGTCCTTTGACTACAGCCTCCTCTTTCAACAAAATAAAAGTCAATGTAAATGGGCAAGCAAGACAAAATCCTACAGCAAGGGCACAGGCAGTGCCAGACCCTCGCAGCATCCCTGAGAGCAGCGGTGGATCAAGGTGTTCTGCAGGGAGGTGTTAATGCATCTCTGAAATACACACGGGCACGAACAGAGGGTTTACTTTTTTTCCCTGTCTTTTTTTTTTTTTTTTTTTTTTTTTTTTTAACAAAAGGAGACCATATTCTGTCAGTGGGGGGTTGATATGAAAAGACCATTATGCTCTTCCCCGGTAGGATGTCCACCAAAAGCCCTCATGCATTCAAGTGGGCAGTCAGACACAACTATACAGAAACAGGAGAACCAAGCCACATTAATAGCTATTAGGCAATAAAAAACCTACCTGGGAAAGAAGCTTGTTGTCATCCTCCAGCAGTTTCACTTTTGTTTCAAGTTGCCTGATATAGTTGGAAGATGAGTCTTTAGGAAAAGAGAAAAAAACACGTTTAAGCTTCTTGTGTTACAGGCAAGTACCGTCAGTGATATGTTTTCCCACTCTGTAGAAGGCAAGTTTGGGAAAGACTTAATGAATAAAACCCCAAGTGTATAGGGTGATGAGGGGATTGTGCCAAAAGTATTTTTTCAGTAAAAAGCTGAGATTCAGCAACAGCAGTATCTTCTGTGAATCCATATCAGTGCCACCAGTAAAAAGCTGAGATTCAGAAACAGCAGTATCTTCTGTGAATCCATATCAGTGCCACCAGGTTAGGGGGTCAGGGGCAGAGAAGGAAAGTGAAGTTGAAATATTGCGTTTCGTAATTTTATAAAAGTAATTTCCTAATTTTGAAAGCCATTCTCATTCATGTAAAAGGCACCAAAATACTCAACAACCGAACAAGATGTTTCCTCTTAGGTTTAAATAAACACACACACATACACCCCCCACATGCTTTTTTCTTTCAAAAGCAACTGAATAACTCATAAAAATAAGCTGCTGGCACAGCTCTACAAGGAGGTCACTGCTACAACCCCCAGTGCTGTAAAAGGGGAAGAAGTCTATCCAGCAAGGCCGCAGGGCTGCAGCACGCACACAGCCTGACGTACGCAGCACGTGCCTACCCAGGACACCTGGCTTATTCTAGTGGAAGCACGTGACACTAAACAGAAAAATACCAGGACAATAAAACACAGAATACCCTCACATAAAATGGTAATATTCAACCTGAAAGAATGTAATGGCCAGTTTACCATTGCAGGAAGCACCAGATAGGGTGACCCGGCATAGAAGATAACTTGCTGGAGAGCTCTGTGGGTGGCTTACTGCTCTCCAAAACATCTGGTTTTTGTTTTGAAATGTGCTTTGAAGCAACTCGTTGGAAAATGTCACAGGGAAGAAAATAAAGGAACCTGGGAAAACCTTTTCTCCATTTTCATTATAGCTTAGCAGTTTGCAGTAGTTCCATCCACCTGGATGTTTGCAAAATTTCTGCTCCACTTTTAATTTTGTCAGCAGAGGCTGTGAGTTGTCAGAGCAGGAGGAAAAGAGTTTTGCAGCTTAAGCATATGGAAAAACCCAAGTGTTTTCCACACTGCTAAAAGGGTTCTGCAAAACAGAATTACATTTTACCTCATTTCATTCACTGCGGCGTGAGTGCAAAAGCACTCTTCAACCACAGGACTTCTCGGCGAGGAACCAGGCACTAACACAACCACGCCGATGCCAGTCGGTGCGCGTTGCCAGCTGCCAGCACCTTCCAGGATCAGCCCCACCGTGGCTGGCAGGCACCGCTGGCTGCACCTCTGCGCACACGATCGCACGCCCATGCACACGTGGGTGGTTTAGGCTGGCTCTGCGCTCAACAGCTTCTCTTCGCCTTTGCCAGTAGCTGCCGAACGCAGACAGCAGAAGCCTGAATGCCGTTTCTTGGCTGCTCTGGGGGAAGTTTAGCAGAAGAGCTAGCATGCAGGCTACAGCTAATCACTGAGAGTGCTTTGACCATTCAGGAGAAAAATTGGACTATGCTTGGAAAAGTGCTGCCATAGACAAGTGCCAAACCGCACATAAAGTAACAGCAGGACGGATCGGAGTCGAGTGCCCATCCAAAGCACAAACACCCTAAGAGGAAACATGCTCACTTTTTTGTTTGGATTGCGCTTTGTCGAAACCCAGGAAATCCAAATGAGTCCTCATGAAAAAGGTTAAGAAGACACCGTAGGAAACTCTGTAAGTTCAGTGAACAGTTTAAGCGATGGTATGGTTCACAGCAATATCACCTTCAGCTGCAGAGACCACAAACTCTCTGCCCCACAGCAACCCCAACATGGGAAGAGTCTCGAGGTCAGAGAAGAAGAGGGCAAACCAAGTAGTTTGTAGGATCTATCCATAGCACTTTCCCCGCAAAGGCCTCACAGCGTCGTGAATTTAGCCATGCATATCAAAAGGTGGCAAGTATAATGCTGCAGAAGATCGGTGCTTAAGTCAGCAAGATTTCAGCATCAGCTTGAACAAACTTGCTGAATAAGTAATGAGCCTGTCCTCCAGCAGCGTGAGAGGGGAGTTAGAGATTCTTAAATACAAAGCCAGGAGGACCTCTGGTCTGACCTCCTCTGTGCCCCAGGCCACCACACTTTGTTAATTTACCCCTAAATTCAGTTCAGTAATACCCATTTGGCTAAACAGTTCCCAGAACGGTCTCCAGCTCTGTCTGAAGACAACCAGAAACTCCATTTCCACTCATGTGCTCGATACAACGGCCTCCATCAGTAGATGTGGTCAGATAAGGTGTCCTTCCCCAGCTGCCCTCCAGCTCCACCAGTACCGGCATGCTGCCAGGGCAGCAGCAGCAGAGCTGAGTGCCTCTACACAATGAATGCAGTGATCCTGATACAGCAGGTCCTGATTTTTATCTCGAAGTGTCAGGGCATTCAAAGCAGCTTCAAGGAAGGATTCAAAGCAGCGTCAAAGGAGAGGCTCAATCCACGCCTGCCTGGGATATGGTCCAGAGATATGCCTCTGGACCGAGCACAGTCTCTGCATGCACAAATTGCACAGACAGCACCACTCGCATAATCAAGTGTAAAAAGGCTGGAAAATGCTGAAGAAGAGCTTGATGTGATGCCAGCAACAGACACAGGCTCCTCAAGAACCGCAGCACTGATTAAGCCTGTTGCCCGCCAGCAGCCCAAGCCTGTTTCCCAAGCGCCAGGGAACTGCTATATGCAGTGTCCCCCTTCATCTTTGTACTCTCTTAGCACTACCAAGTGTTTCTATTGTGGACCACCACACCACGTCATGTGCAAAGAACAGCAACCAAAAAAAATAGCTTATGGGAACTATTTCTGATGCAGACAAGCCCTTTTTCCCAGTCCCATGGGGAAAATGCCCACGAAGGCCAGAGAGACTGCAGGAGGACCTCTGTGTACACCACAGCTACCTCCAGCTTTGAAAGTCTGTTCTGAGATTTCCTAGAATTCTTTAGACACCACCGTGCAACTCCAAACCATGTCCAATGTCTGAACTCAGCCAGAAAACACTCCACAGCGACATAAAATACATGGAGAAAAGAAGAAAAAAAGCAAATGAAGATGCAGAAGATGCTCCATCTCAAAGGCTGAGAAACTATGCTCAGAGCCATCACCATCCTCACTGTGCCCTCAGGGATGAACTGCCTCAATCTTCTGGACCTGCCTGTTGTTGAGGTAGGTGCCAGATGAGCCATTTGCATCTTGATCTCAGGTTTAAAAAATGCCATAACTCTCATGACAGCAGGCAGTAACACTGCCGGGCTGAGCAGAAAACCCCAGGCTAGGTCTCTCCCACATTAGATCAAGAAACACATTCCCAACATTTTTCTGCCTCTGACCTTCCTCTTATCAGTGAGTTTCCCTCCTCCCCTGCCTCCCCCAGAGCTATGGGGCGAGGACGGCCTTGCTGACCCACTCAGGAGAGGCGGTAGAGCTGGATTGCTGACAGCTTGGGCCCCCCCACCCCCTTCATTAGAAATTAAATGAATGGTCCCCATTGCCTTGTCAAAGCCTGCTGCCAGTTGTGAGGAAAGCTCCACCTTCGCTAGCCCAAATGCCCTCTCCTCGGTGGAACGAGCGGCTCCCAGACCTGGGTGCTGGGGCGTACCCCCCATACACCTGCCTGGGCCACCATCTCACAGCACTGACTTCGAGTCCACCCGTGCCTGCTGGTGCCTCACCAGTAACCCCACGTCTTGTCCTGCCCTGGCCAGACAACCACGCCGGTTGGCCCTGTAGAAGAGTGGCACAGCGAAGCGGACCAGACGACACCAGAAGGAAGGAATTCCCCATCAAAACGTCTCCCCTCCAACCCAACACCCTCCCTGTTGCAGCCATCACACTTGGTGCAGAAGAAGAATTCGGGGAGAGAGCCAGCACCATGCCCTGCCAGGCCAACAGCAAAACGGATGAAAATCATAATCAGCCATCAGCCATCGCTCACTTGTACAATGTAAATGCTTCAAGCTAAATTGTTCTCAGAGACGTAAAACCTGAAATCCCGTTTCTTTACAAAGCCTTTGAAAAACTAATTGGATGTAGCTCCACACATTATCTCCACGAGAGGTAGAAGAGTTGCATTCCAGCCCAGGAAGGAGTATTACTGTTATTATCCACCCTCCTCAAGATTTACTGTCTTAAAAAATATACTCCATCTGGAATGGGGTGTAATTCAACTTGGATGTAATCTAGCTGAGTAACTTTTCTCCACATAGATAAACCACTTAATACTCATTACAGCTAAATTGAAGCAAGACAAATCACTCTACCTTTTTTTAACTCAATGGCCTCTGTGAGAGCAGGGAACTGCCTGGCTCCTGAAGCTTTTTTAAAACATAAATTAGAAACTGTTTTAACAATCAAAACAATCTCTCAGCCTGCAGAGCACAGAACAGTGTCATTTTAAAAGACACTTGGAGACAGAGGAGCCTTTCTGATCCTTATCTGAGATTTCAGAGAAATTTGTCAGAGGAGTAAATACGATGAATTATACTTTTTTTTTGACAGTAGCAAAAGAAATGTTTTTATTTCCTTATGTGCCATTTCTCCAAACCACAAGTATGCAGAGCAGAGGCTTGTGTGGTAGCTACATGCATGGGACGGAGCCACATTTACTTAAGACCTTTTCATAATAAGGCCTTAGCACTCAAACGAATAAAAGAAAAAAATGCAATCCCTTTACTTAGGGCAGTTCACAGGAGAGATGCAAGACAATGTTAATGCAGGTGTCCACGAGACAAGGAAGCTGTTGAGACCCCTCCAATGGGACTCACTCACAGCGGGACGGTCGCTGCCCAGCCTGGGCGATTCAAAACAACCCGGCACGAGCAGACTTGAGCCAACAGAGGTGCCTCAGTCCTCTTCCTCAGCACCCCACTGAGGTTTGATTTGACTTTTTGGTGTCTGCTGTGAAGAGGCGTTACGCGGTGTCTGGCCGGGGTGCTGACTGGCAGGTCAGGACCGTGGTGCCCCACTCCAGCACTGTCCCCACACGCACCAGAGAGGTGCCCCACACCCCCATCAGTGAGGCTGGACACCCCTGCCTCCCGCTGCGTTTTCTCCCCAGGAGCTACTTTTACTAAGCGTGATTTAAGACAGTAAAGCAGAACTATATTTTGTCAATGTCCTGCAAACAAGGCTCTTCCTCTCCTTGTAAAAAGAGGCATTCCTAAAGGGACTGTCCCAAATCCAAATCCAAGGAGGAAAGACATAGGAAGGAGTGATGCTCTGCCAGGTTTGCACCTTGCGGCCAGCTACCGTATTCTCCTTCGAGTGACGGGATGCTGACATTTTCGCTTCCTCACCTTCCGTCAAAGATCGTCTCATAAAAAGGCCTTCACCTGTGCTCAGTAAAACATTTTGCTGTTTGTCGGCAGTTTTGTTATCACACCTCTGCTCTTCAGCACCATATTTCAGCCTCGTATTGCTCCGCTGGTTTTGCTTCTTGACATGGACAAGCAGGCTGAAAAATGGGCCAGCGGTTACATCTTATAAAGAAGTTGATTTATTAAGGCAACAACACTCTTT
>NW_010565690.1:42858-60324 GCF_000687285.1 Phaethon lepturus
GGGAAGCAGATGAAACTCACATCTCTTTACATATTGTCATTAAAGGAAAACATTGAGAGGTGGACAAACCCACCACCCTTGCTTTTTCCTAGGCAGCCCCTACCTTTCTGTTCTGAGCAGCAAACCCCATTCCCAATGCCCTGCTACGGACTGTTGCGTGAGGCAAGTCTGCAGCCAGGCTTAACTCAACTCGGTGGTTGGCTCAAACATGAGCAGGGAGACCGCAAAGCCACTGCTGAGTTACTTCAGTTTTGCAGGGGCTGCCCTCTGCTCCGGCACCACCAGGGCTTTTGGGGCACGCTCCTTGGTTCGCTTTGGCACCCAGCTCTGCAGTGACTCTCACCCTGACTCAGGGAGAAGCCACTTCTTCCAGCAGCTGGAAGATGCTGCCTGTGTCCTGAGGGACTCAGTTCCTGTCCCCACGTTAGCCCTTGTGCCCACTGAATAAAGGCAGCTCTCCAGCCTGGCACCCAAGCCAGTCCCTGTCGAAAATATCACTCAGGGCAGCTGTGAAAGCATGCGAGCGGATGGGAGGGCAGGTCTGCAGACAAAAGCCAGGTAAAAGCCAAATGAAGTATTCCAGCAGTGAGGTGAAGCTCACCAACCTAAACCCTCCTCCTCTTTCAGGTCCAAAATACCATACTCTGCTAACCCCTTCTCCAGCAGGAACGTGGGCACAATTTGGCGTCTCCCTTGGGGACTTGGTAAAGAGAATATGCAATGACAAGGTCTATGGCTGACAGAGGCTCCCAGCCTTTCATAGCTTTGCAAGAAACTCTGCAAGCAAACCACACCAGCATGCTCTACCCCTTGCCCCACCCCAAGTGCGGAGGGAGCAGTCTCCTCCTCGCTCTGCCAGGCAGCGTTAAATATGTGGCAGGAGGGCACTTACAGAAACAGAACTAAGGCAAATCTTGATTATTTCCCATAGCTGAGGTGCTGCAGCACACTTTTACTGAATGGCCACTGCACTAAATAAATAAAGGCAGCATCCAAGCTACTCATGATAACATCTGTCTGAATAAGAGCACAAGTCTTACGAGGAGCGGCTGAGGGAACTGTGGTTGTTCAGTCTGGAGACGAGTAGGCTGAGGGGAGACCTTATCGCTCTCTACAACTACCTGAAAGGGGGTTGTGGTGAGGCGGGTGTTGGTCTCTTCTCCCAAGTAACTAGAGATAGGACAAGAGGAAATGGCCTCAAGTTGCGCCAGGGGAGGTTTAGATTGGGTATTAGGAAAAAATTCTTCACCAAAAGGGTTGTCAAGCATTGGCACAGGCTGCCCAGGGAAGTGGTTGAGTCACCATCCCTGGAGGTATTTAAAAGACATGTAGGTGTGGCACTTAGGAACATGGTTTAGTGGCAGACTTGGCAGTGCTGGGTTAGCAGTTGGAGTTGAGGACCTTAAAGGTCTTTTCCAACCTAAATGATTCTATGATTCTATGATGACTAGTACGATCAGGCCTCATTTTCAAGGTGCAGGTGATAGCTGCAGTATAAAATAGGTATTTAAACACTAGTCAAAACAAGAGAGAAGTGTGTCATCAGTCCAATCACAAACAACAAAGAAACCTGGGCTCAGACTAATACACTCTTTTTTTAACTCTCTCAAGCCAGTGGTTATGCACTGGCGACACGGCTGTGCTGCTGCCAAGTGCTGCTCCAGCAGGACGGGACATATGCCACTGCAGCTATTTAATTAACATTTCATAGCAAGCCTGGAACTACAAGCTCTGAATTTTTTCAAGACCGCACGTGCCCAACTCAGTCCCGGTCCATTAGACCTGTCTGGGAGCTTAGCGGCCCCAAGTCGGTCTGTAACAGTCTGATAAGGTCTCTCTTAACTTTGGCTTTTACAGCTCACTACTGTGACTTCCAGCCATGACATCATCTCCGCGCACAGCAAAACATCTGCCCGCAACAACTGTCAGCGGGAGCTCAAGAGCTCCTGATACCTTACCAGGATTTCATTAGGAGGTGGCTGGGAGGGAGGGAGGAGCACGTGCACGTGTGTGCCCATGTACTGCGGCGCAGCCGGGAGAGAGCTGTCTCATCCCATCAGGATGGCCACCGGTTTCTCACCCCTCGCTTGGGTGACCATTACATCACTATCTTCGTGCGGGCTGTCCTTCTACCACGGCATAGCACAGCAGGAACCACTGGAGACCGCTTGCATCAGGGGATGTCTAAGCCGCTCAACCTGTAAAACCTGCTTGACAGGAAGGTGGTAAAACACCTCCCAATCTTGTAGTCTGACACCAGGCTTCCCCTCTCCCGAGGGGGACAACCTTCTGCTGCCGGGAGTGGGCAAGGACAGACAGTGCTGCTGCAGCTCTCCAGGGCTCTCCACAGCTCTCCTGGTAAGCCTGCTTGCAGAGCATGGCACCTGCAGCGGGTGCTGCCTGCACACCCTGCTGCCTGCACCACAGACCGGCTCAGCCCCGACTACTGGTCACCACCGCTTGTCCAGGCTTCCTGGGGACATCTTGCCTTCCATCCCCCACAGATTTGGAAGGTAAACAACCAAGGAAAAGATTGCATTTGTTTCACAAGTTGTGTTTTAACACCTTACTGTGGGCATTGCTCCGAGATCAATCAGTGCGAGGTTTTTCTGAGTCTAGCCTCAGACTGAGCTTTCAAGCAAGAGTGGCCAGACTGTAATTAGATGCAACAAGCAAAGACGGTGATAGAAATATTAACATCCGAGACACGCACAGGCAGACAGTCTTGACCGGTGCACGTGTAACAGAGGAAAGTTGATTTACATCCGCCGCGGTGCTCTTGCCCTGTGCACGCGGGAGCCCGCACTCTGCTTTCTGCATCAATTCCAGGTGCTGCAATCCCTGCAACACCCGTCACAGCTCAGTGACACCGGCAGATTTCACGTTTTCCTTGGCCTCTTTAAGAAGCCATTTGCTGTCCAACCATGTAGATGTACTCAATGAAGGACTGCCTGAACACAGAAAGGACAATTCTGGAGAAAGTAGGACAATATTCAAATTGCAGACGGATCAAGAGTGATCCTCCCTCCAGACAGTGTGGTACCAGCATTTCTCTATCAGTGCTTACTAGTTGATACGAAGGGAGACAACATAAGATGCAGAAGCTGGAGCAGGGACAGGAGAAGATCAAACTGACTACTGGATGCGATGCTGCGCTCGTAAAAACTTGCAAGTGAAATACTGAAGAGAGGAAAAGATGAATAACACCAACAAACTGGACATTCTTTGACTGCCTCACGCCTTAGTCAATGTAGCTCCATCTAAAAAGCTTTGCTTCCCATGTCAGAGCTGCACTGCAGCAGTAGGATCTCCCGCTGTCGTCAATCCCAGCAGAGTAAAGCCATAGCCCACTGACCAGTGCCAAAGCAGTGAATTAGGAGATGATCATAATCTTCCTTATCCTGTACCTCCCTACTATTGCCACAGATGGGCAAGGGCTGATCTATCACGGTATGGCCTAAGCAGAACCTTCCATGAGGGTCTAAATTTAGATACAGAGAGGTAAATCCCTCGCGTTTGATAGACCCATGGATTCCTTCTTGTTGGTGTGATGGACTCCTCGATGTAGAAGAAGAAACGGCTGTACCCTCCCCTCGAACTTTGGGCCCTACCAGCCAGCTGTGCCGGACTCTCCCTTGGGAGAAGATGGAGGTGAACGGAAAGTTGTGTCACCAGTGCTTGTTCGGGGAACACACCTGCAAGTCACTCTCCGTTAATGGGATTCTGCAGCTTTAATGATTATGAAAAGGTTAAAATGACCTGCTAGGCACCCTCAGTTGTTTAAGCCTCTTTTCCTTCCTTGTGCTGTTTTAATCTTGGTAGCATGGTCACGTGACCCGGTCAAAAAAAGCCCTGAAGCCGATTAGTGGCTTTCCACTGGCTACAAACGACTCAAAACACTTGGGATGGCGTGGATGCTTTGGAAAGAGTAGCCCACTTTGCTCCATGCCCTCCTTTTGGGGGCACCTCGACAAAGGCCGTAGCCTCTAGAAGTCACCAAGAGGGTACAGTCCCAGGGGAAAACCACTGAAACAAAGAGGACAGGCTGTACTCATTTCCACCTGTATCAATCCAGTTACTTCATTCCTCCCTCCCACCTCCAAAATACAACCCTTCCCACATGACTTTGGCTACTGCCGTGGTAGCCTCTATCCCCATCTCTACAACAGCAACCAAAGGCTAAGCCCATCCCACCATCAACATGCTACGCTCAAAGCCTCTGCTGAATTCAACCTGAAATTTTGTGGCAGCAGCCCTTGATATCTCATACACGGTAGTTCTGCGGTACAGGATCCTGAGGACTATTGCAATTCATAAACTGGGCACAAATCAGTGTCACCCTGGGGCAAAAGCAGTATGTGGGATCGTACCACGATGCAGAAACAAGAGCCCTGTATGTAAACAGGGGAAATAATCCTCCTTCATCGGTTCTATTAAAGATCTTGAATAAGGATCTGTGTCCAGTTTTAGGCATCACGCTGCAAGGCTCATGCGAACTAGTTGGAAGGTATTCAGGAGAGAAATAAGGAGGATCAGACTGTGGAAAGCATAATCTAGCAGGAGAGCTTGAAAGAAGCCAGATTGTTTAGCCTGGAGAAGAAAAGACCAAATATAAATGTAATAATGGATTCAAATAAGTAAATGATTGTAAAAAAAAGATGAAGTGACTAAATCGTTCTCCATATTCACCCAGGAAAAGCAAGCTCTCTAATAACAGGGATATTTAAAGGCTAGAAGAGATTGCCTTGGGTGGTGGTGGAATTGCCACTGATGACAGCTTTCACAAGCAGTTTAAGACAAACATCTGTCAGGAGTAGCGTAGGTACAGCCAAGTCTGCCTTGGGGCAAAAGGATGGGTTAGGTGACCCTGAGAGCCCTTCGGTTCTGTTCTCCATGCCTACTCTGTACAAATATTACGTGAGAAGATCTGTGGCTATTTCACTTAAATTCCAGAAAGCAAGCACCACAATTATTTGAAAGCAGAAGTAAAATCACTAAACAGCGTTTGATTGGCATGTCTGATTTAGTAATCTGAAACCGTCCACACATTTTGGTTTTCCATCTCCTGCAGAAAGTCCCACCTAACTGCGCAGTGGCTGGCAAAGAAAGGTGAAAGGATGGACATCTGGCAAGAGCATGCAGAGAAGAACAAGTGCTGGGGTGGGAACCTCAGATACTAATGGGATGTTTGCAATAAAAAGGTTATATCAGAAACAGTTAGCTGTTTTAAAATACAGCCAGGGATTTCAGAGTTAGTACCCCCAAAAAGAGAGTTCTCGCCGTTAAGAGTTATCGTTTCTGCTTTTCCACAGAAATTCGCAGTCCTAAATCACAGGCAGCCAACATGCATGAGGCTCGGTATGACTACAGTAACAACATATGGCCTCTAGCCAAAAGAGCTTAAAAAAGAGCTCAGTGAATGCAGACAAGCTGAGGAATGCCAGGAAATCATGTTGGTTAGGAAGCAGCCTCAGCAGCACTGACAGTCCAACTGTGGTCAAGGTTTGTAGGGACCTTTGCAGGCACAAAGGAAGGGGCTGGAGAAGGCTACGGAGACAGCCATGCCCATGTCTGCGAGTTTTAGGGCAGCACAAGAGAAAGTACAAAGGTGCTAATTTGAAAAATGAGTATGAGGGGAATGGAACTCAGGTTGTCCTAAGCTATCCTTATAGTCCAGAAACTCACATAATAAGCTGCCACCATCCCAAAAATAAATACACGGTCTTTCAAGAGAGAAAGGTAGCAATCAGACCCTAAGACCCCTAAGTTTTGTACCAGTGAAACTAAAAGAGTTGCAGATAAAAGTCAAGTTGGGTTCAGAGCCCTTTGTCACAGCCAGAAAGCTCTGGAAAACAGGCTCATCTGAAACATTTGTACACCCAACTGCCCAGTTAGTTACCTCCACCTCTCAGCAAGGACAAAGAGCGAGCATCCACTAGAAGGAACTGTAAATCAGTACTTTTCTCTTTGAACTCATCACACCGACCAAAGCTGCGCGAGACGTTTTGCCCCAGATCTGAACCCACACAAACGCACGCAGGTTTCATCCCACTCCTGAAAGATTTGGAGGGGTTGTTGCAGTTGCAAAAGCTTTACTATATTTGACAAGATCTTTGCTGAGGTTTCTCCATTTTTACAAGAAGCCTCTAACCATCAACGGTTCAAAAGCATGTGGGAAAGACATCAGGTTAATCCAAAGCTTTGTGCAACAGAACAGTTGTGAGTCAGTTTTGCTTTGAAATTTTAGGTTTCTTTTAATCCTTCAACATTTTCTCCTAGATAGATTAACATTACCTCCCAGGTAAGAAGCACTGCCAAGTTTCAGACGGCTGTAAATCTTATATTCGACACTGTACATGCAAATGGGCCGGTAGGTTTTATGCAGAAATTCCCACTGCCTTCGAAGGAATCCTGCTTAGAAACTGATAGCACAAAGCAGTCCAGCTTCAGAAGGGCTCTCTTGAGTTTACAAAAATAATTCCTAAGCAACCTGCGGGGGGAAAGGCAGATTACCAGATTAATTGATGGGGTTTTTTTTTTTTGGTAAAAAGGGTGAATAAGAAGATCTTAAATATTTGCAAAAGTCTGTCTTCGCAAACATCAAGTTGAAACTTTTGCAGGCTCTGAAAATGCATTTCGGGTTGTAAATCTGCTCCCCCCTTTTGCTTGGGAGGATTCTTCTGGACAATAAATACAGCGAGCTCGGGAGAGGGCTGCATAATTATCCACTCCACACAATGGAAACCAGCCTTTCCAATGCAGCCCTCAACCGTCAGGAATCCAAGCTGCGTGATAATTAAAACTCAAAAATCCTCTTCCATCCAGAGAGAAATTAAACTTTAATTTCCACTCCTCAAATACCCCCACCATGTTCAGGGAGACCCCTATTTAAAAAAAATAATAATCTCATAGATGCAAACGATGCCCTTCTGAGTACCGACAGGAAAAACTTAATTGGCAGCAAGAAAAAACTAATGATTAGGTTAATGAAAAATAGGGTCTATTGACTCGGGCCACTCGACCATTCCTGATGAGGGTAAACAGCCCCCCCGCGCTTCCCCGCTCCCCTCGCCTTTGTCTGCCGCGCACGGCAAGGCTGAGAGCAGGAACGCATTCAAAAGCGATGCCTTGGTGGGAAAAGGCTGGAGTCAGATCAAAGTCCTTCCGCCCAGGGG
The DNA here is from genome assembly GCF_000687285.1 of Phaethon lepturus. NCBI lineage: Eukaryota > Metazoa > Chordata > Aves > Phaethontiformes > Phaethontidae > Phaethon > Phaethon lepturus. The sequence continues at coordinate 50,034 of NW_010565690.1, forward strand.
CCCGCCAGAGCCCAACGCTCGCTGAACGGCCTCCGTGTGCCCAGGAATTCGTTATCCCCCCCGCCCCGCTCCGGGCTGCCCCACAGCCCATCCTTAGCCCCAGTGCTGGCTGCCCCGTCTCTCCCTCTGAGCCTAAAAAAGTGCAAGGTAGCTAAGGTGTTAAAAAATTGCTGGCCTTTTTCCAGTGAAAAGCATTTATCCAGTTATGGCTGGCATCTACGTACTGGGCAGGACGGTAACAAACGTTCCCACACCTGGGGCTGGCCGCAGAGGGCTCTTGCCCAAGTGACAAGAGAGATGCACGACTTCATGGCATCACCCACTCTTGTCACGCTAGCTGGGACAAGGGCTGGTTGGCAATTTTTAGGTAAAGCATTTTTTCATAGGAAGACGCTGATTTAACAAGAGAGCATTTTTAACACAGGTGCATCCGATTTCATGCAATTTTTAGCTCAGGATGAAATTTCTGAGAGACCCTCAGAGAGAGAAAGGGAGAAAGCCTAAAATAGCCACAAGCTCATGGCTTAAGGCAATCACCAGGGAACATCTAAATCCCTGCACGCTAAGCTCTCCTGGAGTTGGGGATTGTATGTGTCTGTGTCAAAGACACACAAATTACTATGGCCGGGGATACGGAGCCTGGCTACGCTGCCGGCAGAAACCCCGCACCCAGCTCTATTTGCCAAAAATAACTGCAGTTGTAGGGCCAGTGGCTCCTACCAGCTAGGGCAGGCACCCGCACAGGTCCCGGTGGTCACCCATAGCTCAGTTTGGGATCTATGTGTATTTTGCAACGAGCTGGTTTATTGTGCTGGTCTCTCTCAGCGAGCCAGTGTTGCGGGAAGCAAAGCTCTGTCGCAGTCCAGAGCACCGAGGGGACCCCGCTCCCTTCCACCTGGTCCCCTCTGATTTGGGGCATTTTCTGAGGTGGCTCTTCTCTCTTCCCCCTGCCCAGTTCCTCCTTCCCACCCAGCAGCAGAAAACCACTCAGCCTCGCGCTCTCCCACTGCAGACCATAGTTAAACATTACGTGCTGCGATTGCCTAGTAATTTAACTCACTTTTGATAAACACATTCCAACAGCAGCATGACCGTGGGAGTAAGGTGTGTTTCTTCCCGAACACCTTTAAGGACTCAGTACAGACAGGAAAAACAGCCGCGCATAAAAATGATGAAGTGTGTAGTTAATTCACTCTACAGTCCTTCAGCATCAAGCTGGAATATGGCATGAATCCAATCCCTGCCAGCTTTCACCTGAGAGAAAATTCAGCCAAAAAAAGAGTAAGTGGGTCACAGAGGAGCCCGTTCGTGGCATCAGATGACAGAAGCGGAGCGGAGATTGCTGCCTCTGTCCTTACACCAGGGTGGAGGGGAATCCTCCTTTTGGAAAGCGGCGATGCCTCACCTCCTGCCTGCACCCGCTGCCCTGCCGCGGGAGGGTGCCAAAGGAAATTAAACAGGAGAAGGGCTGCCGAGCGTAACGTGCCGGCTATGCCGAACCGGCGCGGGCTTCGGCAGGGCCAGCTGGGAACAGCAGTAGGCCAACTAAAAATATGCCATAACCGAAAACTGAGCGTAACAGGAACTCCAGATACCTAAGCGAGCGACACGTGGTATGGCTTAAGAATCTGATTACAGTAAACGTATAATTAATGCCTAGAAAGAACGGCTAGACAATACCTAAGCATTTCATAACAGCACAATGTCTAAAGGGAGTAGAAACAAGATGGAGGAGCAGATTACAATGCATCACTGGGCTGGATTGAAATAGTGAGACAATAGGAAACAAAACCGGTTTTAAACTAATAGTACAATGCTACTACACTAAACCAGGAGAAATCATTTAGAAATAGCAAGTCAATCCTCAGATAAATCTCCCTGATAACTGTGAGCCCCTCTACGCTACCACGCTCCGCCAGGAGTTTTGGGAATCACCCTACAAAGCCAGTCCTTTCCGGCACCGACCCTGCCCAGGAGGTGCTGGGCAAGCCACGCCGCGAGGGCAGGAGGCTGGGAGCGTCCCGCAGGACGAGTGCCCCGGGGATGAGAGCAAGGCGGGGACCCGCACCGCCGCCTTGCCTGCGGCGGCCAAGGAGAGCCCGGGCGTTTGGCCACCGGGGAGAATAAACTAATCCCACAGTGATTCAGAGACCAGGCAATCGGAGGAGGCTTCCTGATCCCACGAGCCCAACGAGTGCTCGCTACAGCCTTGCAAAAGGACAGAGCAAACCTTCGCCGTGTTTCCCTGCGGTTATATTCAGATATTAAAACTATGCAACACAGCCAGCTTTCCCTGTTATTTATTAACAGGTTTATTACCTCTCACTCAAGCCCTTTGGACCGGCGGTGACCGCTCCCCGCAAGGCCGGGTTAACGTGTGCTTCTCGGGGTCTCCAAAGCGGCCTCCGCACTGGTTCTCGGCCTCGCTGCTCCACCTCTGCACGTGGTCCTTCAAATGCATGTTCTGCATTTCGGCCCGGAGGAGCGGGCTCTCGGGGCGTGGACCCCCGCTCGCTCCCTAGTATCACATTCCTGAGCCACTTCTGGCTACACACATCGTGGCAAGAGCTGGGGCAAAGCGAAGGGATACAGAAAGGGACCCTGACGTGACCGTCTTCCTTCCCGACCACGTGTTGGGAAGCATCTCCTGTCTGCTCACTGCAGAGGGTCACCTGGAGCTCCTCTGCGTCCCCAATCTCAGGACGCTCTGAGAACTAGTTGAGGGAGAGAAGATGATCTTATTTCCACAGGATAGCTCTTTGTTACTCATAAAAGACTACTGAGCTACTAAGCACAGGCCCCCTAAAGCCACTGATATCCCCCATCTCCTCCCCAGATAACCAGGTGGGCTCATTTTCTAGGAGTGCACATTGCATGGAGATGGGAAAGGAATCACTACATCCAAAGATAAAGGGGGTTGCTTTGGTTCAGGCACAAGGATGTCAAAGGAAGTACACGGACATTCAACGTAACGCTATTCATAAAAGCATAAAGATGTTTCAGGTCATCTAGCACAGAGGTTCCCAAAGTATTTGTTTGCCAATTGCTACCAGCAGCTCCCCAGAGTTCAAACCTCAGCTGAAGACGCTGCCCTGCAGACCAGAAGTCCCACTCGCGGCCCCCCTCCCTCCCAGAAATGTCCCCCCAGAGACCTCTAAAGCTGCCGATGTCACCCATCTTCTCCTCCAAGCCAAGTTTTTCTCACGTCCTCATTTTAATACGACACAAGTAAGTAAGCACCCATCGCTTCCCTCGAGAAACTGCGCCGCAGCCTCATAGCTTTCACCTTGAGGAAACATTTCCTGACGACTTTCTCCTTCGCCTAATTTCGTCCCATTAATCCTGGTTATACCTGCTGGGTCCACTCCGCACCATGCCTCCCCGGCCCTGCAGACACAGGGGCTTGGGGAGCGCACCCCTGCCGAGGCTGCTCGCCACCAGAAAAGCAGGGACCCGACCCTCACACTCGCTTGCCATGGGCTCAGCCGCCACAGGCACGTGAGAAATGGCTGGGAAGTCGTTTGCACGGAGGGATTTGTCCCTTCCCCCCCACAAACGCCTCCTGAATGCGGTTTTAAATGACAGGTCATCCCTGCCTTTCTCTAGGAAGTGCTTTGCAATGCCAATTTCCATCCCACAAACGCACAGCCTGTGCAGCACTATTTGTGTTGACCAACAGGAATTTAATCAACCAACAATAATAAACTGGGTAATACTCAATTGTATGAAGCCGCCAGTCAGATGAAAGGATTTACAAAGGCTGGATTGATCTCCAAGCCCTGGCAGCTTTCCCACGGTCCCACTCTAATCTGCGGAGACAGAGAAAATACGTGAAAACTCCAAAATCCGGGTTTTCCTACGGGGTGTGTTAAGTTCAGATAAGTCTCTCGACTATGGATGTGTATTTTTTTTCAGGCCCCCCTGCTCTGCAGCTGGCTCTTACCTAACCCTAAAGGAGCATCACACCAGGGCAAAGCCCCCTCGAAGACAGCCAGCTTATGTAACCGCTAATGCCATAAGCACTGCAATGTCTTTAGTGACAAAAAGGCTCAACGCAGGCTCAGACCCACAGCAGCCAATTCACCGCGGAGAATTAAAGAGAAGAAACTGATACTACTTTGGGAAATCAATCAGCATGGCCACCATTGCTTTAGTGGGTAGCATCTTTCCAGCAGGTATGGGAACACCTTCTGACATTGCCAAGCATTGGCGGGATGGTGTTTCCTTACTCGGGGGAAGGAAAGCAAAGAAATGCTCCAGGCTCCCTTTCAGCTGCAAAAACCTTGGGGAAAAGTAAACCCGAGGGTTTTCCTGAGGGTGGCTGCCTGCAGAGCCACGGAAGGATCTTACTGAGGTATTTGCACGTGCCACCTCTGGCTCTGCGCTTGTGCAGGCTGCTCGCACCCTCACCTTCCTTCTGCAGAGCCTGCCCGCGTTCCTAGCTGGGAGCCCTGCGGGCCAGAGCCAGAGGAGGGTGACGCTGGTCACTGCTGAGGGAGCCGGCCCATTTGGGGTGACACTGGTCACCGCTGTGGGAGCCAGCATGAGAGGGACAAGAGGCTATAATTCAGGCACGCCACCCCCTGCACGTGTAGGGGTCCATCGGTACCATGGGTCTCTTCCAGCAACTTAGTGGCTCCCCTGCAACACATGGCCACCATCACATGGCTGAGCAGTCCCATCTCACACGGTTCAGAGCACTGGGTGGCTTTGGAAGTGGCGTATTGCTCACATTATCCAGGCAGTCACAATACTTCCGGTATCACAGCCATCCTCCTGCAAACCAGGTGAGCACCTGGGTTTTGGGGCTGAGCTGCAGGAACTGGAAGCAGCCATGATGCTGCCAATGGTGGCTGCATGGGGGCCACCAAGCCTGAAGGTAACACTCCTGGCTTGGGAAGTCCTTGAGCCGCAAATCGCTGGTGGCTGGGCAAGTGTCATAGGGAAACACACCATCGTATGTGATCGTCACATTGCCCTGGTTTTAATTCCCTTGGGCACTGCTGGCGACAGGACAGCAAGGCCAGGGAGACCTTCGGTCTGACCTAAAGCAGCCACTGTCACAGTTTTAAGGCTATTGTCACCTATGCTCATCGCATGGCTCAGAAGCACCGAAGTGGAGGAGAGGACCAGAGCGGCCGCGTGTCCATTGCTCTGCCCCACATCCAGCCAGCTTGTAACCACGCTGACCAGCGCATCAGGGAGACGGGCGCAGGATTAAAAGGCAAACTAAACAAACATGAAGAAGTACTCAAGCAAGCAGGGCAGCACAGCAAATAACACCAGCACTAACCAGCAGTGCAGGCAGGCCGGCAGTAGCTGCTTTCCAAGGGTCAGCTGCAATATCTGATTCATCCACAATCCAACCACAGCCTTGCCAACTGTCATAGCACAGCACCTAATGAAAGACACCTTAAAAGCCCAGCGGCGTAATAATTTTACTAGGAGTGGTTATTCAATCAACTGGTGAAGAACGAGACGGTCCGGGAGGGCCCTGCAAGCAGGGCTAGGAAGCGGCCACATGAGCAAGCTGAGAGCCCACAACATGGGCATCGTCCCTGCTTTATGGCCAGCCGTGGTTTGTGGTAGGAAGAAAACGGGGACAGAGATTTCCTATAGTGGGAGGAGGTTTGGGCAGAGGTTTGGCAGCTTTCACCCCCCAAGCCAAGGCCACTGTTTGGGAGGTCACAGTCCACAGAGGTATTCACCACAAACATCCATCAGAAAAACAAAGCAAGCATCTCTACGCAGTTGTGAGCGATCCCCTCTCCATCCCCTGCTTCTTCCGTCCTGGGGAGAGACCGTGGCGGCAAACGTTGGGAGTCAAACCTCCATCCCACCCCAGCCTGCTCACACCACCACCACAGGCCGGCTGAAGTGAACCAACACACAAAGGCACAGCCGCTCGCGGCACGGCGGGGCCCTCCCGCTCCTCCAGTCTGCACTAACCTCCCCTCGCGGCTGTGCTGCAGAAGATAATTCAGAGGCAATGGCACGCTCCCGAAGACATTGCCTCTCTCACACAGCAATTAAATGTACATCATTGTCTGGCTGTCCTGTATCCTTGGGGCAGGAGGGATTGTCATCGTCTTAAAGTCATGATTTACAGAGGTAATAATCATGGCACCAGCCTCATTACATGCCAACTTTCGGGAAATTAGGTGATAGATATTATTCATTAAGTTGCCACATGATACCCATATCCATCCATCTGTTACAGCTGAGCTAACATTTTGGTTCGGAGCATGCAAGCTAATGGCTTCTTTAGGAAGGAAGCAGGCACTGTCCTGAACGGCGATGGGAATAAAGGAGTAAGAATGCAACAGGGCAAATAATTTTCAAAAAAGAAAAAGTTAAATTACAGAAAGACCTCTCAGACCTTGGAGGCTTTGTGAGGACCCAGCAGCAGGACACTCAGGCCAAAGCAGAGCAATATGGAAGTCATAATATGGTGCTCGAATACGGCATGTGCGAGGCAAAAGCTCCATTCCTGGCGAGCTCAGCCCAACCAGCTGCACACGCCACAGAGTGGATTAATTTTGGGGAGCTCCGTCAGGATGCTCCGTCCTACTGAGCTGCTCGGGATGCTCCAAGGAGCCAGTTCGGACTCTGCCCAGCGCAGAGTGTCGGGGCTGCGGGTTGCTGCTCCCTTGCAGCAAGCAGGACGGGGCTGCACGGAGGCACCTTTGCAGAAGCCCAGCTGCCCTCCACCGTTGGAGCCCAGGGATCCTCCAGCCACCCTCGGCTGGTGCCAGGAGCCAAACCCGGCCTTTGACGGCCCTGAAATCACGAAGGTATGTGTCCCTGCGCCAGACCCCACGCAAGGGGACAGAGTGTAACCCGCCTGCCTCCACACGCAAGGGACTGAATGTGGAAGATGGTGGAGATCTGGCTGCCACCCCAGTGCTGGGACAGAAACCCTCTGCAAGAGCACGAGCGCACATCCCAGAAGAGACGAAGGCCTCCGGAGCTTCTCCGTCTCTCCCCCAAAACTACCTGTCACCCAGTTTTGCCTCAAAAACACTGAGATAAGCATTTTTAAAGAACTCATTTTCAGGATGATTCACTCCCAAAAAGGAGGAATGAAAAGGATCCCTGCAAAATATTTTTCATTTTTATCTTTTTAGGGAAGGCTGTGTTCTTGGGCACAGAAAACAGAGGGTAAGTGCTGAGACCTCAGACAAGCACAATCCTACATTGCAGATATCCACTCTCAGCTATTAAGTCATCATTAGTTAAGTAATACAAATGGTTTCCCAGCAAATTTCTTGCCAGAAGGAGAAAAGCGAGTGCTGATGGTGCTGCAATAGCTGGTCCCAGGCTTTGATATGATGGCTCTGCAAGGCTCTGACAGAGGCAGAGACAGAAAGAGATTCGTGCCCATCAAGCTACAGCATGCCCAGAGGCCCAAATTTATCTTCTCTAACCCTATTCGACCCTTTTCACAGATGCCTCCTCAAGCAAAATGCATTAAAGAGGTACCACAAAAAGAAAAGGGTTTCTCATTTCTACTTACACCCTCAATGCATAAAACTGCTGTTTTCAGCCACAGAAGATACCAGAGCTAGCTAGGGATCCCGGATCTGGGAAATCCTGCAAAAGGGATGACATGGGGGCAAGGACTGGAGTATGAGGGAGGCAGGGAGCCAAAGCCTGGGAGCTGAAAAGTCCATTATACTTAAAAGCTTGACACTAACGATGGGTAAGACATAGGGGTTTGTGCCCATCCAACAGTAGGCAGCTGCCTGAAGGGGCGACACTGCCCCACGGCATCCCGCGATGACGCAGTGACGCACAGCATCCCTGGCTGGGGCCGGCAGGAGGGGACGTGCAGCTGGGCATGGGGAGCCAGCACCGGCCCTTGGCAGCCGCCCAGCGCTAGGTCACTTGAAGCCGCTTGCAAAACCACATGCCTAGCGCTTCGTCTCCCATCCGGAGCTAATAGCTCCCCGCCGGTTCTTCCCTCCGTAGCGCGGGATATTCCGCTCAGCCGAATGAAAAGCACAGCGTGTTGTTATACAGCGCTAGTTCAGTCCAGGTAGCACCCCAGCCACGCTGGGTAGCAAACCCGTTGTCTTTGCCGCATTAACAGATCTGGTACTGCCGATACGCTGCGTAGCACTTACAGCACTTCCCACACAACTCAATAAAGCTCTGGGTACCAGGCTGGTGCTGTCAGGCTCCAACGGCGCTGTACAAACCGCTCCCCCCCTCCCCGAGCTCTGCCCTGGGCCTCCCCATCGAGAGGAAAAATGTGAATAAACTACATATCAATGAAGCCAGGCAAAGCTTCCCGCAGAGGTAAGGAAGTGTTACACCCTGGCTGAACGGCTCAATAACCTGAGGAACGATAAAAAACCAGCACCTAGAGTCAGTCATACATCCATATGCCCTGCTGGATCGCAGCTGTGCATCACAAGCCTTCAGCACAGCCATGAGCAGAGTCTTCCTCGCCTATCCCCAAGCCTCACGCTGCAAGCACCAGGTTGCCTTCTCCTCGCCATTCCCCGCATGGCCAGCACGGCCGATGGGGCAGGGGCATGTCCTGCTCGCTAGCACAAGGGAGACGGTGGATGCACAGTGCTGCACATCCCCAGCAAGACCCGTCACGCTCCTCCGTGTGACATCTTCCTCTGGCATGGCCCAAGGAGGGCACCCCAGCTAAAAATGTCGAGCAGACAGCTGCAAGGCACAGCGGCACAGTACACACCAGAGGAGTTACTACCCTTTTCGTGAGCCAAGACTGGCTCAAATACGTTTCTCTGCAAATGTAACAACCAGCCGGCAGTTTGAAGGTGCCCTTGACTACGCTTCTACAGGTCATCTTCCAGCACACTGCACTAGCACGGCTTCCCAGGTGCGAACCAAAGGGTCGAGCCACTTTGCAGGGCTTCTTCTGACATCGGTAGCATATACCATCAGGTTGGATGTTGTCATTACAATGAATGGAACATCGTTATACCAGGACTCCAGGATTCAAACTGACAGATTCGTGTTCCTTCAGGACTCAGCGGCATTTGCCTCAGGCAACAAGATGGCAGGGAAAGCAAAATGTTCAGCAGCTGAAAGGGATGAAAACGTGAACATAGAGTAGATTTGAAAATGTTTAAGCTGGAAATTAGGAAAAGGAAGTAAAGGAGGCATGAGATTCAGGAACAGTCTTGCAATACAAGAAGTAGGGACAAAAATTTCAGGCAGCGTCAAGTGCGAGTGCTCATTATGGCATGAGACCACATTCACCAACCCCAAAGGTCCCTTCTGATCTCATACATCCTTTAATACTGACGCATTTTGCATATATATATACACCACCACACGTCACACACAGCTTCAATGTAACACTCACTTAAGGGGACAGCCACATTCACTGTGCTTGTTTTAGATATTACAGCATTCCTCCCTTGTAATAGTAAATCTGGTATAATTAGGTAAGGCATAATTAAAACTAGATTCCACCCAAATTAATTTGCAAACATAAAGATTCAGGAGCAAATTCAGCACTGGTTTAGCTCTACTGAAGTCACTGAAATGACCTCAGGGATGAATTTGGCCAACTTGTAAAACTCATGTCTCATTACTATCAGATGAGCTGTGTGCCTTACAAAGGGGTAATGGGTCTCTTGGACAAATACGATGATGCAGAGATGGGCATGTCCAGGATGCAGGCAATGGATAAAAGTGCCTCTTGGCTTAGGATCCTCTAGCACTCCAACTGCTGGTTTCAGTGACGTTTTTGGTTAGGTAAAAAATTTAGTTTCAGCTTTTCTACAAAATAACACAAGTAACACACTCTCCTTCAGGTCACTGCCACTGTATAGCAAGCTCTGGGTGGCCCTTGGGAATGTGAGCTTTCAGACAGATTAATACAGCTTGACTGAAGGAGAGAAGACGAAGACACTACTTAACAGACTCCAAGTTGGGCTCATCCTTCAACTGAATTTTCTTCAGAATCTAATGATCCCTCGATCGGAAAAGTCAGTCCCCATATAATGAAGTGAAAATACTTTTGCTCTTGGTAATTACTTTTAATTTAGACAGTGGACAAAGGGCAAAGGTTTACTCTTTGGGTTTTTTTGCTTTTACTGCCATTGTCTTCATTTTTTAAGAGGATCTCAAATATTCAGATGCCAGAACTACAAGTTCAGTGACAATAACTTAAATAACACCATAACAAAATATTTTACAAATATTACCACGTTTGCATGTAAAGACTGGCAGCTTGTTAAGGATTATATGCCTACCCGGTGGGTTTGTGATCACAGGAAGACCTATGGGGCCTTCATTACACGAC
>NW_010565691.1:0-10064 GCF_000687285.1 Phaethon lepturus
GGCGGGAGGGGTGAGGCTGCCCTGAGGGGTTTCAGGGAGTGGGGGTGTCTTGCTGATGGAGTGACTCAGAAACAACAAAAAAAGGCGCAGAAGCCACCCGTGCCCGCGGTGCTGGAGCAGCGTGAGGATGAGTCTGTTGGCAGCTGAGGAGTCCTGACTCCGCGCTTTCGGCTGCCGGGCTGGGGGGTTTTGCGGAGCCCGTTGGCCTGAGGATGGGGGAGATCTCACGGGTGCCTCCCCTGCCCAGCCCCTGCTACTGGAGCCGGAGCGAAGCGCCGCTTGTCAGCGGCTTCCCTCAGAACGCCCCTCCAGAGCCGGCGTGAAGAACCGCGGCCTCCGCGCTGCAAGGGGGCCGTGCGCTGGGACAGCCCTGCCCCGCCGAAGGGAGCTCCTGTCTGGCGGTGAGAGCTGAGTAACTGTAAAAACTTACCTGCACCTTGCTTCTGTAGAGGCCTGCTTTAATAAAAGGACTCTTTATTTAAAGAGGGCGCTTAGATCTCTGTTGAGCGATGTTAATGACCTTTATGTAAATAGTAAACACTTCAAAACACTAAATTAATTGCGTCTTCCACACTGTCTCTGGAGTGACTTGCAGAATTGGACATGGCCCTAAAGCCTCATGCACTCAGTTGTCATTCCTATGTGAGCAGAAGGATCTGTTTATACGATTGCCATTGCAGGATAAGGGACACTTGAATCTGGGGACAGATTGTTAAGTGGCAAGACGAGTATTTCTGAACTTTCTCAAAAGTTTAAAGGGAGGAGACTTAAAACATGCTTGGCAGGATGCTCTGAAAAGGCGCTTGATTTTTCTTTGATAAAAGAAACAATCGGAGTGTAGCAACAAAATATTTGTGTTTATGTGTATCAGAGAACTGGAGATCTCTGTGGTGGAGAGATGGTTTAAAAGGATCAAGCCACTTTGCTAAATTGATATATGTCAACAATACAGATTTCCAGTCATGATTTCTTAACTATCGTCAGTCATTATCACTACGTTTTCTAAGCAGTTCTTGACAATCACATCTGTAAGTGGTAGTAAACCTGTGAGTGTACAGTGCCATGGACCTGATGCCCATAGCGCTTATGACTACAGTTCTTGATGGTCTCAGTTGCTGAGGTCAAGGTAAAGTGCTTGAGAGCTCTTTGGCAAGAGAAGCAGGAATCAAAGTGAACATCTTGTGATTTTTTTTTTTTTCCTATAAATTACCATCTTTCTTTGCTTATTGTTAGTGTTTTACAGACCTTGCTGCCTCCCTGGGAAGAAAAGAGGGTGATCTTGTCTGCCTTTGACATAATTCATATTACTTTGGGGAGTAAGACTTACCCTAGTTTTGCTAGGCATCTTTCTTATTTATTTTGTAGAATTACTTTCATTCCAGAAGACATATGTCCTTATTGTTCTGCAGTTTTATTTTGGTTTCACCTGACATCTTTCCTGCCCACTCTACATCCTTTGCTCTTATCTTGCAGCTTCTACTACTTGCACACGTTTTCCTGTGCACTACCTGGGGTATACTGGAATTCTCTGTCTGTTTGCTCTTACGTGTTATTTATAGTGTTATTTATATACTTATACATAGCTATGTTATAAAATACTACTAGTAGCATTACCATGTTAGAAAATGCTTATGCGTTGTTGCCAATTACCGTATTTTAGTGTGCTTGTGTCTGGGTTTAAGGCAAGGAAATAATAAGGATATTGCTTGGTCTGCTCCTGCCTTATCGGTGCAGCAGGCCTCTGCTTTGGCTGCAAGGCATGTTGTTGAATTTCTGAAGCTGTCATTGGACCTGTCTCATGTTAAAGAAATTTCCTTCTAGCATCTCATGCAGCACAGAATAATGTATCATCAGTTTCACTGTCAGACTTTTAAAATCCAGTGAAATAGATCTTCATGTTCTTGTTTACCAATGCCAACAAAGGCCAGAGTAAACAATACCCCACTGCCCCCAAAAATGAATGACAGAAAGGTGAATTTGTCTTTCCTGTAAAGCACTGGATAGGGGCCACGGACAGCTATAAAACTCCCTATATTCTGCAGAAGACATTTGCCAGATTCCGAGGTAGAAGTATTGCTCCAATTTGGTACTTGGAGAAAACCTTTGATGCTTGCACAGAAGGTGAGATTTTAACTGTTGCATCTAGGAAAAAAGCTTAACCAGAAAGCTAAACAGGGGGGCAAAGTCAAAGGAATTACTTCCTTTCCACTCTATATTGTTTCCTGTGCTTGTGACAGAAAGGAACAGAACAGAGTTCAAATAAAAACCTAATAAGAAAACATTATTTGCAGGGAAGCATGAAAGTAACTTGTAGTCTCTCAGTTTTATTTTATCTAGCTAAAAGTGATGGTTCTGTCCTATGGAAGTCAGTCTTTCTTCAACAGTGACTTGTTTTAAACCATAGTAAAGAATTTTTTCCCGTGCATAGAAAGTGCTCTTAATCCAGGATGGCCGACTAACAGATAACTGCTAAAAGCAGTAGGTAACCTTCTGGTGCTCAAAGTCAGTCACCTGTTGCATTTAAAGTCAGCTTATTTAGATTGCTCATAAGTAAATTTAAGGAGGCTCCTTAGTTTGCTCTTCCAGTGCCAGAACACTTATGCTTTATGGTATGTCAAGCCAGCGATGTTGCGTTTGCTGTATTAGCAAGCTCAAGTTCTTTAGCTTATTTGGGCATAAAGTGAGTGACAGTTGATTTTAGCAGACTTATTCATGCTTCATTCTTGTGGCAGGGAGTCATTCCAATTCACCTGGGTACAGCAACTGGCTGTGCTAGATTCTTACTTCATGGTATAAGGTTTCCTTGCTGTATGTAACTTAATTCTGTTTATTGCATTGAGAGCAGCAACGGGAAGAGATGTAATGTATGTGTGAGGAGGAAGAAAGGAATATTTCTCCCCTCTTCTTATTTTTATAGCTCTTAATCTGGATGGTAATGCCTGTCTATTTTTGACATGAATCTTGCTCAGTGTCCTGTGCATATACACCAAATTAATAACAACTTGACAATTTTTTTTCTTCCATCTTGCTATACTACTTTTTCTCTGTAGTATAAATCTTCTAAAAGTAAATTTTCTTCTCTTTTTCTCTCACAATCAAGGAAATTTTTGCATTTCTGTCTGTGTCTCTGTATAAATAAAAATAAAGGTAAGAACAAAGGAGATGCTTATTTGCAGAGTAACTACCAGAAAAATATCCTAGACTCATTACCAGGTGTGTTTGTTCTACAAAAGGATCAAACTAAATATTGGTAAAGTCCATATGAACTTGTCTGCCCTGTGTTACTAACAGTCTGATTCTGACTGATAAATTAATAGTGATTTACTTCTGTACAGGCTGGATGGACTACAGTTAGACTATGTAATCTCAGACATGTAACTAGAGCTCCAGAAGTAGATCAGCATATTCAAGAATCCTGGGTTAGAAATGGTTTTAGACCATCAGCTTTTTAGATTTTAAAATCTCCTCCAAGTTTTTTTTCTCTACTGAATTTAAATAGCTTATGTCCTTCAAAAATAGCATTAAAAATAGAACATCAGTTATGAGGAATTAAGGATAAGGTCAAAAAAATCCTGTGTAATTGCAGTTTAGGCACTGTAAGCAAAAGGTATATGTCTAAGTCCTAGGCAGAAATCAATCAAACAACCAGCAATAGTGAGCCCTTCTCCTCCTTGACCTTCTATTCTGGTCCTGCCACACAAAACTGTTATGGTCTTTTTTTTTTTTTTTTCTTCTGACTGCTGAATTTGCAGGCTGCCTGTATTCCAATACCCACCTGGGTTTTGGATGAGTATGTAGCTCTTTGAGTTGTGGGTTGGGTTTCTTTGTTTGTTGTGATTTTTCTTTTTTAAGCCTGAGATAACTTAAGTTAGTAGAAATGTCATTAATTTTGTCTTGTTTCATAATGATTCCAGGTCTCTTAATCTCTAGAGAAGCAGTGAATTAAAAATTAATACCCTAGGGTTACTCTCCTGTTCCCTCTGCCGTACTAGAACCGGACTGCTGTGTAGCCAGGAATGCAGAGCTGGCTGGATGAGAAGTCAGGAGAGAGAGCTTGATTTGTGATGTGGTGGCCTGACCAAGAGAAAGTAAACCTGTGTTCTTGTTTCTGCTTGCGAGGTTGCGAAATCACTTTAATAGTCATTCTGTGAGATGGGTGCTTTAATCCTTGGTAGTGCAGCCCTAGGAAGGGTTAAAAGTAAACCAAGTGAAACCTTCAGAAACTGTCATATATTTTGGTAAACGAGGGGATGTGAGTTTGAACCCTCTTGGGTTAAGTGGTTTTGGGGGCACTCTGGTTTTGGCTGCTTCCTGCTGTAGCCATTGGGCAAGAGAGAGCTAACACCTTGCATAGCTATGCTCTTAAAGAATGAGCCACTCCTGCAAAACTAAATACCTGTTCAGGGACAGGCATTATGCTCCAACCCCCAGCCTCACAAAGTCTAAACTCCTGACTTTGCTACCTCTGTCTGAGAAACAATTTCAATCACAACCACCTTCTCCCTCTTTCCTAGCCCTGCGCTATTCGGCAGCTTTTATAGGGCAAATCCTGCTCATGGCGTGTGAGTTGACACCATGCCTCGTCCAGTGTAACTGTAGGCTGCTACAGAACCTGTTCCTTGCTCCTCACTTCTTGTGTGTAGCAACTGGGCTTAGCTTGCACCGTGCCCTTTTAGGCTCCTTGCATCACAGCCCACCTTGCTTTTTGGTGCCTGAGTGCTCTGTTTGGATCTGACCATAAGTATTCAGTGTAACTGGTACCAGTCAGGGAAAAGACTGGATTTTGCATGATATAGCCCAGCCCAGCAGTGCAAACAATCTCATGAGTGAAGTTTTCATGGCTGATAGGCTTCCTGTTATTCTTGCAATTTAATATCACTATTAAGGAGGACTGACGTTGCTGCTTGCTGGTTTCAACTTAGCCAGAATGAACTTGCTAGCAGATGGAATATTCATATTATGGGAGTATCCATTAAAACATCATTATGCACGGGAAGATGAGTGATTGTTCCTCTTAAGAAAAAGCTTACTGTAGCTCCCTATTAATGTTTCTTAATGTTTTCTTAATGTTAAAAAAAACAACAATAACTCTAAAATAAAAACTTCACTGCAAACATGAAGTTAATTTTGGTGACTGAGATGAGACCTGATTCTGACTGTTCTATCTGCAGACTGTAGTCTAGCTTTTTTTTTTTTTTTTAAACATTTAGATTTTTAACTTCTCTGGAAACTTCTCCAAAGTGCTTTTTCTCCCACCTCCCTCCTTAGCTTACTTATTCTTTCTATGACTGCAGGACTCCTAAAGAACATTCTTTTTCCTCTGGCACCTGATTTCTGCTGGTAATTGAATTCTGTGTGAGGCCCTGTTTTCAGGTAGGTGTGTGCCTCAGTTACTGTAGCAAGGATCGGATTAATTGACGCAAGCTTTCTTAGTAGCCTTCAGATTACATCAGTTACTAGGTGGCTAAGTTTAACCTTAAAAACTTGCACGAGTGAGTGTCTAAATTCAGTGGTTAGTCAGTCATCTCATGAGAAAGGACAGCTAAAGGGCTTGTTTTGTTTGCTGGCTCTGTGCACATTAGTAATCAGTTAAACCCAGTTGTAGTCACAGTAACAAGGTTGGTGGCTGAAAAGCAGGGGGGCTGCAGTGACAAATGAGAGTGATTCAGGTGAGGAAGGGATGATGTTGTTTCCTACAACTACTTGTTTATACAGTTAATCGTGTCTGAGAATGGAGTGCCTTTTGCAATGTTCTGCGTGATCCCAGTTTTGTGTTGGGCTACAGGCAAAGCTGCTCTGGCGAAGCAGAGATCAATGGCCTCCCTCTGGGGATGCAAAGATGATGTAAAATGTTGCTCTCCTGATTTGGCAGTTTTGTGCTCAACGTGTACCACAAAGCTGTATTGTGCACCCGGTTGCAGAGGAAATGTGCTGCTACGGGTGACCTGAGCAGTTGGCTGTGACAGTGCTTTAGAGCAGATCAAAGTGATGCGTAAAAGGGGAAACCTATTAACCCGTGGGTTCCTAGTTTTACAAACATAGTGGAGGAAAACCAGTCTGTCAGTGATGGCGGCTGTCCTTGCTCAACTAGCTCATCACCTTGACTCAAATGAGGAGAGTGGAGACTCTTAAACTCACAGGGATACAACAGATACTGACTAATGGATTCCCACACCAGCGGGATAAAAGTCGTCAGAGAAGTTGTGTGGACAGGCTTTGAAATGAACCTTTTTCAAAGTTACTTCAGAAACTGTATATTTAAGAGTCTTGCAATTAATGTCCGAGACTGAAACTGTTCTACAAGATGTCTTACTGTCAGCTCAACAGAGCAAGCATTAGTCTAAGTATTTGAATGCAAATCCACGTTTGCTATTTGTAACGTGAATTTCTTTACATCAATGCTGCTAGCCCCTTAGTAAAGTCCTCTTGTGGGAAAGTTTGCATTAGCAAAGAGTCCGAGCTACACACTGAATAAACTGCAGCTCAGTTCTTTGCTTTCATATAGAAAAGATTATCTAACCAAGATGCAGGAAGTGTGTCACTTCCCAGTAGCCACTGATGGAAAATACTTGTTAGTCGCACTGTTTTGCACGCTTCCATTCTTGAGTGGTACAATTTCCAGAACAAAGTCCTAGCTAAGAAGTGCTCAAGTACTTCCTAAATAGTAACAGAGCGAGGAAGCAGTGTAAGGGTAGGATAGTTCCCCTGCAGTCTCCAATATCTAAACATGTCAACACCTCTACACTGGGAACATTGTCACTTTGATTTGCTTAAGGCTAAAAGTTGCTAAAACCAAGAACAACACATTTAACAACAGGGATTTTTATTAATTCCACAGCACTACTCTTTGATGTATATCAAGGGAACTAATGTAGAAAACGTCTTACAAGTACAATGAAAACTTTGTGAACACCTGCCTAGGAAGAAACTAGTGATGTACTTTATTTTGTTTATATGGTTTACTGAGGGCTATAACTGCTCACAGAATCTGGGATGATTTTTTTTTTTTTTTTTTTTAGCAAATAAGGGGGGAATATAGGGTTAGTTGCCTTTCTGAAATTCTAGTAGCACAGGGAAAATTACAAACCAGGCAGAGACTCCTTGTTGTTCTGATATTTTTGGGAAAGTTCCTTTCAGATTTCTCATATGTACAAGCATCTAAGTGAAGGAAAGCCTAAGTTGAATGAGGGAGAAGTATATTCACAGCACAGTCTGTGTGGGGCAATTCTGCCACTTTTTTTATCATTTTTGTTTTGCCTTTTTTTTTTTCCAAGGACTTCCTACTGCATAATGTATGTTTATTGGTTTATGGCAATTGGCAATGCTTATTGGCCTAGTGCAGGGAATGCCAAACCTCAAACTAGAATTTGTATGTTTTTTGGAAGAATGGGGGAAGGGAAGACAAGGAAAGGGATTTGGCAGCTCCCAGTTATACGCAAATGGTCTGTGTGACATGGGCTGTGAGGAAGAGCAGGTGTGTTTTCCACTCTACAATAGAAGTTTGTGAGAAGGGAATGGAGGGGCTGTTGGTCCCTTCTCACTTTTATCTTCTATACTAAACCTATACATTTAACATGGCATCACCTCTCTTCTGGAGGCTTGCCAAGTTGGGTAGGAATGTTGATCTGCTGGAGGGTAGGAGGGTTCTACAGAGGGATCTGGACAGGCTGGATCGTTGGCTGAGGCCAACTGTATGAGGTTCAACAACGCCAAGTGCCGGGTCCTGCACTTGGGTCACAACAACCCCATGCAACGCTACAGGCTTGGGGAAGAGTGGCTGGAGAGTGGCCCAGCAGAAAAGGTCCTGGGGGTGCTGGTTGACAGCCGGCTGAGCATGAGCCAGCAGTGTGCCCAGGTGGCCAAGGAGGCCAACAGCATCCTGGCTTGTATCAGAAATAGTGTGGCCAGTAGGACTAGGGGAATGACTGTCCCCTGTACTTTGCACTGGTGAGGCCATACCTCAAATCCCATGTTCAGTTTTGGGCCCCTTACTACAAGAAGGACATTGAGGTGCTGGAGGGTGCCCAAAGAAGACCAATGAAGCTCGTGAAGGGTCTAGAGCACAAGTCTGATGAGGAGCGGCTGAGGGAACTGGAGTTGTTCAGTCTGGAGAAGAGGAGGCTGAGGGGAGACCTTCTCGCTCTCTACAACTATCTGAAAGGGGGTTGTAGCAAGGTGGGTGTTCGTCTCTCTTCCCAAGTAAGAAGCGATAGGATGAGAGGAAATAGCCTCAAGTTGTGCCAGGGGAGGTTTAGATTGGACATTAGGCAAAATTTCTTCACCGAAGGGGTTGTCAGGCATTGGAACAGGCTGCCCAGGGAAGTGGTGGAGTCACCATCCTCAGGGTTTAGTGGTGGTCTTGGCAGTGTTAGGTTAACGGTTGGACTTGATGATCTTAACGTTCTTTTCCAACCTAAATGATCCTATAAGAGGATGAGCACGTCTCTCCCAGAAAGGGGAAGAAAGGAAGCCATTGGTATCTTAGCAAAACCTTTTTAAGGGATTAATCAGTTACCTGCATTATGAGTTTCAGGTTTTGTGGGAAGGGCAATCTTTTAGCTGCTTCTTGTGGAACTTCATTGCTAGGATTTGAATCTGTCTAGTAATTACGTTGGGGAAAAACATTCAGAAAGAGCTCATTGGGAAAAACGTTCAGAAAGAGCTAGCTGTTAAATGCAGAAGTGTGTCAGATAAGCATATATATGGTTAGGACATAACTTCCCACCAAGTAATCTGTTTTCTTCCAATCTCTCTTAAAAGTTTTAGTGTTTTACTTAAATCTATTTTCAAACAACACACAAAAACACTCTCTTAAGCTGGACCCTGTGGGGGTCTAATGCCAATGCTGACATGAAGAATGAGAAAATGACAATGGGAGCTTGAGTCTTGTGCCCCACTGCCCCCTTCTGCTTTTGGATGGAGTCTAGTCCCTCTGTAAAGGGATATGAGAATAATTGCTACACAATAGACAGATGTCTGCCTTCAGAGATCTGAGTATTGAGCCACCTTCATTATTGTATTTCAAGTCTCTTACCCTGAGAAAATATTATTTGTGTTGTAACTCTTGATGAAAAGAATTAGCAACTAGAAGAATTAGGTTCTTGCAAATGAACTATTATTAATTCAAAAAATGTGCCTACTGGGCTTAAACCACAACAAAGTGCCAATGATATGATGTGCAAGGAAATACAGCTAGATTCGAAGAACTTTGGAATTTATAATGAAATATGCTCATGTTATTGATGTTAACTTGCTGGAATCGCCGTTGTTTTGAAGCTGCTTCAAAATTCTTTTTTTTTGAGTAGTTTTATACTTATGGCAATGTGAAATAAATGGCATGGCATCTATAGTTAGTCTGACAAATGAAGGTCACAGGGAAAAGAAAAATTTAGGTGTGTTTCTCTAAGACTTCTCTTTAATTTATGAACCTGTTATTCCAGAGACCACATCCTCTTGAAACCATTGGCCTAAGGATTGTATATCATAATAGGTATAGAGATTGACATTCTTAGGCACTGCTGCCAACATCCAAGCCCTATGAAAGAAATGGCAAGCTTCCATAGGTGGTTAGAGGTATTAGGCCGCAACCAAAGCAAATTATTCTTTTCCAATTTTCAGTTGTTAACTTTTATCTTCTTTCTGTTATTAACGTTTTGCTCCTTTGTTCAGAGTAAATTTTGTGTAAAACAGAACAATTGCCTGTATATTCTTCGAAGTGATGAAGGTCTTGACTTCTTACCAAAGAAGAGTAAAATTAAATCACAGGCAGAGCCATGTGGGACAGCAAAGCAGATATTCCCTGGAGAAAAGTTGAATTTTTCTCAAGTCTTGCATTACCCTAGCTGTATTTCTTCCTCTTTCAGCTGGCTGAAGATCATTAAATAAGGCTGTCAATAAGAATATTTTAAGATTGCAGCTAATTGGCAGGTTAAAAACAAAAGAGATCATCTTGGTACTCTTGAGGAAGGGTAAAGTGTGGTCAAGGCTTGTTGTGTATCATATTTTTAATTTTTTTCCCCATTGTGGCTGTTTTAAGCAGTTGTCTGGTCTTGTAACTGCAGATA
>NW_010565691.1:10095-15074 GCF_000687285.1 Phaethon lepturus
ACTGTATTGTAATGAATATTGCACAGGAAAACATGTAGGTTTATTGCTGGAATAAAATGAAGCATTGCTGTGTTTGTACGAGCAACTTCAATGTTGCCTTATTATAGATATTCCCCCACTTCCCCAAAGGGCCTTGTTCCACCACCACCCTCCACAACTAGCTAGATAAGAACTTCTCTACCTCCCACTGACTAAACATACATGTTGGCAAATATTGTTCTCTAAGTTAATCTCTAGGACTGTTGGAAATATGATATGCTGTGTACATTTAGTTATCATTTTGAAAATGCTCTGATAACACCTCTTGAAAGAGCAGCTGGATTGGCTACAGATATGCATATCTTACTGGATGGTCTCTTCCTTTCTGCCCCTTCAAGAATTAAAATGACAACAGGCCTTGTGTTTGTTTTAAGTTCAGATCCTTAGCATTGCAGGCAACCATGTTTAAAACTCTCTTAAATGATGACTTAAGTCCCTCTTGAAAGTTAATAGCTTTTCTTTCTCCACTACTCAAACTGAAATCCATAATCCTCTGATCTTCTGCACAAATACGTTCATTTGTTCAAAGACTATCTTAAACTATTCGTGCTTGTGTCAACACTGGCATTTAGCCTAATTAGCTGTTCACCCTTCATGGGACTTGCCTCATGTATTTACAGAAAAATTATATTCTCTAAGCCTAGGATGGTGCTGAGTTACCTGTGACTGTACTGTATAAATATCAATGGAGAATAACATCTGTCCAGGACAGTGTGGGTTTTTTCTCTTCCCTGTCATCCCCCCTTGCCCCAGGCTGTAGCTTGTAGGCCTTATAGTCAGAGGTACTGTTACCGCTTACTGTGATGTCCCAGGGCCATAGGGGCCAATTCTGCAAAGCTCGTGTTGCTCCTAATGTTCTTCTTGGCTTCCTTGCTTCAAAATAAAAGTTTATTATTTCCTGAGCATGGGTATAGGTCAAACTTAGTTACTTCTCTTCTGAGAATGAGTTTCTCTGCAGATGCAAATTGTTATATTGCACAATTCCATTTATTTGTCTTCCTCAGCTTCGTGTTGCCTTATGTCTGGACTTCCAACTCATCCTTGTTGCTAGTGCTGATATGTTGTGTCAGTGAAGATATAAAGTTAGGAAAACGTGTAGCTTTCAAGTGTGTAAAACCAAAAGCATTTTTTTTAGGAGCCAGTAGGTTCTTGTAACTGAACGCTTTATGGGATGAAGATGTACACAGATGAGAGGCACTGATCAGCCAAGCCTGCCGGGTAATTGTTCAACTGAAGTAGCTGGCACAAGCAGGGATGCGAAAGTAGCCGAAAGTGTAGGACTGGCTGTCACCTTCTTCCTCTTGTTAGAAGGCATTGGCTGCAAGACAGATTCTCTGGAGCAAAGCTCCAGCAGCTTAGGTCTACTTTGCAAGAAACACTTGAAAAGTAATTTTGCAATGGAAATTTAGGACATTATGAGGTTTCCGCATGCAAAAGGAAATCTTGTTGATTTGGATGGAACAGCTGACTCTGGGGTTTTGCTGTTTGTTTTCTGATCCTGTTGATGAACTTCATGTCAGTCATGGCAAACTACTCCAACCTCTTCCTTGCCTCCTTGCCTCTCCCTCATTACATCCCATATGTATACATTGAGTAAAAACTTTAAAATCCAAGCTATGATTGTGGTACCTCTTAATGTGATATCTCATAACGTTTGGAATGCAGTATTCAAATTAAGATTCCCCTTTTGTGCTTGAGAGAAAGCAGTGGTGGGGGGCAGGGGGCAAACAGAGCTCTTTGTAGGGTAAACAAGTTTGTGGGCAAGGTTGTCTTTCTGTTTTGACTTGTGTTCTAGAAAAATGTAAAGCCTTACTTAAAGGAACTGAGGTGTATAACTGCCTGAGAAGGGTTTGAGATAGTTTTTAAGATGAAATTTTTGGATGAGTGTCTGACCTAAAGCATTTGGAAGTTGTGAGCGACTTAAGAGTGTGTTGGGGAAACTACATTTTGGGTCGTCTTTCTGTTTCTTTTGCTGCCGAAACACAGATGCTTTCATGCATGAGTTACATAAATTACAGATTACATAATTTCAGATTTCTGTTTATTACAGTGATTAGAAATCTTTTATGAAAACGAAGATTTCTGTGTTTTCACTTGAATTTAAGGTTTAAGGAAAAAAATCATGCCAAATATCCCAAGACTCACAAATGTTAGGCTACAGCACGTAACAGCCTTTCTTCAGAAATCAGTCAATGTGGTATTTCTATGGATTCCCATGATTTAATCAGTCCGATACGGATCTTTCAGTCTTATTTGAAACTGAGGTCTGAAAAATTCCCTGGCAAAGAAGAACTTTCCATTGAACTTGCAGTGGCACCAAACAAACTGTTGAGACCTCTCATCTCTTCTTGGCCTGTGTAGGGGCTTTTAAGAGAAAAATATGTCCAAAAAAAAAAAGTCAAAAGAATTGAGCTTGGGGTGGTGGTAGTAGGTGACTTGGAGGAAGACTTTTTTTAACTTTTTTTTAAATTTTTTCATTATCCTTAGGTCTTATACAGGTGCTATACTCTAAGCCAGCAGTTTTTACTGTCTGTGCTTGGAATTAGTGCTTATAATCTTTTGCAGAAAGCCAGCCTTGCAATTACTTGTATCAGTTGGTCTCATGAGGTTGGCCAAGTATACCACACATAAAGAAGTTTTATTTATGCAGAGTCTAAAAACTGCTCTGGTTTCAGTTTGTGACTGGCATCTCTCCAGTGACTGAAGACTTGTTATCATAGTGAAATGTGATACAATTTGCACTATATGGATGGTACACATTAAAAGGAAAAAACCAAACCAAAACAACAAACTGATTATTGCTAGTTTTTTAAGCTGCTTATCTAGTGAGATCAGGGGCCAGTTTTTCAGGTACTCAGACACGCCTTAACTGAAGCATCATGTTGTTAGCTTTGCAAAGGAACCTGAAGGGTCTCAGCTGCACTATTTGAGACGAGGGAAGCTTTTAAGCATAACCTAGGGTGGGAGTAAAACCAACTAACTTGATACCATGTAAATCTGAATACAGGGTGTGTGCAAGTGGATCAGTAGAATAGAATTCATGTAGGATTCTCCTCTGAAGAGCTGGGAGGAGAATGTGTTCCAGTTAAGCCAGACATAGTAAGTACGTTAAACTTGGCCAAACACAGCTTTGGGAACTGTGAAAACATATTGTATGATATCTACCAGGAAAAAATGGTTAAGAGCCTACCAGGGTAGATGGTGTCCTGCACCTGATTGAAAACAAAGTGGGAGTGCAATGTTAGTTGCAGGAACTGCTCCACAGAAAGGTGGTACCTGGGAGGTTTAGTAGCAGTGCAGCTTGCTGTGAGCTCTCATGGCCCATGTGGATGCTCAGTCCTTGCCAACTGTTTGTTTGAGGGGACTGAAGTCCTGCTTCCACTAGTTTTATTATTTTGTATACTGTGAGACATCAATGAAGCCTTCAGCTTGTTTTGTAAATGCTGTCCAACTATTTCTTTTAGATTTTTAAATGAATCTAATATACGATACAACACTTCTTCCCTCAGCCATCTTTAAACACAAAGACATGGTAGGATATCATTCCTACAACAGTTTTCTTAAGACTTGATTGACCTGAGGCAAGAAACTTGCCTGATTTATGTGAAAAAATCCTTGATAATTCCAGTTCAGAGCTGTCCAGATTTTGTGGTGCAATGTAAGCTTCTGTGCCTGCTGGCAGCAGTGCACATGCCATCCAGTCAGCATCCAGGACTTTGGATTAGCATTGTGGATGCTGACTGGTGTATCAGATGGTGTGAAAAGTTTCCACATGGTAGTCAAAACAGATATCCATACCTGTTCATAAGCTGAAAGAGTGCTGTTGTAGATCATCAACAGCTTTAGGACTGTTATGTTTGTTGGTAGCTCTATAGTAATGTGGTGCGTTGACCTCGTTTGGACACCAGGTACCACCAAGCCATGCTATCACTCCCCTCCTCAGCAGGACAGGGAGGCAGAAATTAGGATGAAAAAAACCAAACAACACCCACATAGGTCAAGATAAAATCAGTTTAACATGCAAAAAGCAAAGGCTGTGTGCAGGAGCAAAAGAAAACAAAAGATTTACTCCCTGCTTCCCATCAGCCAGTGATGTTCAGCCGGTTCCCAGGAAGCATGGCTCCAGTACACGTTGTGGTTGTTCTGGAAGATAAACGTCAAAAAAAAAAAAAGCCCCCACTCCTTCTTTCTTCTAACTTTTATTGCTGAGCTGACATGATATGGTACAGTATGGAATATCCCTTTTGGGTCAGCTGCCCTGGCTGTGTCCCCTCCCAAGATCCCTGTTGGGCGGGGGGTGATGTGGGAGCGATAGCCTGGGTGCTGTGCGAGCACTGCTGAAAGGTGTGTTATCAACACCTCTCTAGCTACCAATACAGCTACTAATACAGCACAGCACTATGAGGACTGCTATGGGGAGAATTAACTCCATCTCTGCCAGGCCCAATATAAGTAAGCACTTTTTACTTCTGCCTAATTATAAAACTATCATTTTTTAAATACAAATAAAGTCACAGATAGCAAGTTGTTTGAGATACTGCTAGATCAACCTCATAGAACAAAATCAAGGGATACAAAGAATAATAAAAAGGGCTTCTACAGGTATGTCAGCCAGAAAAGGAAGGTCAAAGAAAATGTACGCCTCCTCGATGAGCAAGACTGGTGACAATGGGCAACAAGAAGCTGAGGTACTCGACAACTTCTTTTCTTCAGTCTTCACTGGCAGTCTCTCTTCCCACACCTCTTGAGGGGATGGACTGTAAGACAGGGACTGGAGGAGCAAAGTCCTTCCCACTGTAAGAGAAGATCCGGTTCAAGACCACCTGAGGAACCTGAACATGCACAAGTCTGTGGGACCTGATGAGATGCATCCCAGAGTCCTGAAGAAAGTGGCTGATGCAGCTGCCAAGCCACTCTCCATGATATTTGAAAAGTTATGG
>NW_010565691.1:15143-27439 GCF_000687285.1 Phaethon lepturus
CTATAACATACTTAGCTTACGAAATAAGCTTTTTGTCCTTACCTTACAGATACACATGGAGGACAGGGAGGTGATTTGGGACAGCCAGCATGGCTTCACTGAGGGCAAGTCCTGCCTGACCGACCTACTGGCCTTCTAGAATGGAGTGACTACATCAGTGGACAAGGGAAGAGCTATGGGTGTCTGGGCTTGTGTAAGGCCTTTGACATGGTCCCCCACAACATCCTTCTCTCTACATTGGAGAGATATGGATGTGATGGGTAGATGAGGAGTTGGTTGGATGGTCACATCCAGAGGGTAGTGGTCAACTGCTTAATTTCCAGATAGAGATCAGTGATGAGCAGTGTCCCTCAGGAGTCTGTCTTGGGACCAGTACTCTTTAGTATCTTCATCAATGACACAGACTTTGGGATCAGTTACACCCTCAGCAAGTTTGCAGATGACACCAAGCTGAGTGCTGCGGTTGACATGCCTGAGGGATGGGGTGCCATCCAGAGGGACATGGACAAGCTCGAGGAATGGGTCCGAGTGAATCTCATGAGGTTCACCAAGGCCAAGGGCAGGGTCCTGCAGTTGGGTCGGGGCAACCCCTAGTATCAATCCAGGCTGGGGGATGAAAGGATGGAGAGTAGCCCTGCCGAGAAGGACTTGGGGGTATGGTGGATGAAAAGCTGGACATGAGCCGGCAATGTGCACTCGCAGCCCAGAAGTAGCGCCAAGTTCTTGTTTTAATCTCCTGGTTGAACTCTGTGGCCAGGGGAGCAAGCGCAATGGCTCGTTGCATGATTTTAGCGCTCACTACATCAATACGATGTCAGCATCCTGTGTGCCAGACGGCAGTGTCTGGGCCCAAGGCAGGATCTGCCTAACTGACCTAACCTAAAGGGTTGTGATGGTAGCTGCCTAACCGAGGCCTGTCCACTAACAACATCCGTTTCTCTTCTGTCTCTCACCAGGTCTGTCACTCAGGATGTTTCTCAGACTTGCATTAAATTCATGCTATTTATTTCTCTTTCTCTGGCCTCGTTACATCATGGTGCTGTTACCTTGATGAGGTAACACTAAGCACTAAGAGACTCTACTCTAGATACAGCTGGGTCCCTGCCCCACCTCCTTTATTCCTCTGAGGTTTTTTTTAAGAAACATTTCTGTCTTTGACAGTTCGGATTGGCTTGTAAGTGAATAGTCCTCTGCTTTTTTTAGAGGTCTGGAACCATGGCCTATAAAACAGAGGCAAAACAGTATTTTAAATTACTGCTTATAGATGCAGTTTGGTTTGCTTAAAGCAGTGAGGTTCGTTTTACCGCATGACTTCTAATCCCCCATACACAAGATGGTTATGTAAAATTATTTTGCATTTATTCCCTGTGTTCTGTAGAACACTGGGCCTACACGGGCTCATATTCCTGACATAATCATACAATATTAGTCGTAGAATGTTGTGAGTAAAAGTTACATTTATATCTTGTAAATTAAATTGTATTGCAGCCCTGTGGTGGACCACAGATACCCTAACTTTCCTTTCCAAAGCACGGGCTGGTGCAAAGGAAGGGGAAATGATTCAAATGGTTCCCTTCTTGACCTCAAGGTAATTAGAACGACATAGCAGTTCTGACTCCATCCAACAGCTTACAGCAGCTTCTAGAATGTTTGGAAGGTTTACTGTAAGGAACTTAACTTTGCAAACCTGGTAGCTGACCCTTCAGTCAGGAGTGTTGTGTGTTTTGGGAGAAAGAGTATTTTGGTCAAAAATATGTTATAGAATTCCCATTTGGGTGGATTCTGAGGAAACAGTCTCTTAAACCTGTTGCTTTTAGTTCAGAGCAGCATGTGAGAAGCTTTTATGGTGATACAAATTTTTGCTACAAATAGAAGACAAAACCCTGTAGAAAGAGGCACTGTACCAATTTGAGAACGCACTCCTGAAGTCTTGAACTGGAGCATACAAATTCCTCTAACACGTTCCCAGCCTCCTCCCATCTCACTGCAGCAACATGTTGCATTTGGCAGCTTCCTGATGACTTCCTCAGGGGTTTTCCTCCAGGGCTTGTGATGACTGCTGCCTTTCTGATCTCCTGGAAGGGGAAAAGAGTCTTTGAAGACTTGGAGTGAGAAGATAGGTGTGGAGGGCAAGGCACACGGCTTGGTAGGAGCAGGGTAGGGTCCAAAAGTTCAATGATTTGCCCTTGTGGGATGATTTTTTGCTCTGTTTGGTTGGTGGCTTGCCAAAGATGGTGTCCTAGAAATGTGCTAATGGTAAGTAAACTAGCATAGCAAGCTCATGAGTTTTAGCCCAAGTGGTTGATTTTTTTTTTTTTTTTCTCTCTTTAAGTCTTCCGTTCCTGGAGTTTAGGCAATCTTTCTTTAAATAAACAAAACCCAACTTCTAGGCCCTGTGAAGAGAGTTCATGGACTCCAAGCCTATGCTGGCAGAAGGTGAAAACTGCGGATGCATGTTGGGCTGCCTCACTGCAGCAGTATCTGGCTCTCGTCTGCCTGTGTATGATAGCCATATACACAGATTTCTTGTGCGCTCTTGAATATAAAGTCAGTACTTGTGACTACACGCTTTTTTTTTTTTTTTACTTTGAATGTGGTAAGTGTTCTTGATTTTGTTGTTGTTATGGTTGGTTGGTTTTTCCCCCCTTCTCTCTCTCCTCTAAATTGTTCTGCTGACTTAAAGGACAATTTAAAATGCACTTATTTTAAAATGTATCATTTGAATGACACTTGATTCTGTGTTTTAGGGTGTGAGTTGTCATATTGGAAAAGAATACATTTTCACAGCCACCTTGTTCAAGAGGCCTGTAATACAGGTTTGACTTGAAGTGACCATTTGAACTTCACAAAGTAGTTTAATCACACTGAAAAACTAGTTTCTTTTAATTAAAAATGCATACATAATCTACTTCCCTGATCCCTGATATTACAGCTTGTTCTTCCTTGTCTCTTTTTTAGGGGATGTTTTATTTGTTCTGAAACACTGGATATGCTGGGTCAATGAACTGTTACTTCAGGAAGCAGAGCTAAGAGGACAAGCTGAGAAGACATCATTGCGATGGCAAGCAGGAATGAAACACTTTCACGAAAGTCTGTCATCTAGGGAAGCACATACATACTCTACTGCAAGAAGCCAATATTTGGGGCTCTTTAAACCACTGACTGTAACCTGGTCTAACTTTCTCAGTGCTTGCTGAAAAAGACTTTTCTTCGATACCTTTAAAGTGGACTACAAGACTATCCTCCTCAGCAGGATTTAAGATCTTCCTGGACACTTTACCAGCCCCTACACACACAACAAGATGATCGACCTAAGCTTCCTAACAGAGGAGGAACAAGAAGCAATAATGAAGGTGCTGCAACGGGATGCAGAGCTTAAAAGAGCTGAAGAAGAGAGAGTCAGGTAAGGGTTCTAGTGCCCTGGGTTGTCCTGGGAAGACCTACACAGGTCATATACTGAGTTATTCAGAGCACAGGAGTAGATAAAAACAGTCGATGCAGCGGGCCTCGTATTCCACAGTATATGTGGTTTGGAGTTTTTTACTCCGGACTAGATTTAGCATAGTCTTAGTCTCTGGATGAAATGCCTCTACTGCACAAATGATTCATTACTAGCCAAAAGACTAACTGTTGATTTGGACCCTTACAATTCCCTAAGGGGCCAAGCATACTTGGTACACACCTGGCTTGACATGCACCTGGTTTGGTTTCCTCAGAAATGGATTCAGTTGGCAAGTATCAAAACTTCCACAAAATGAACTAAGTGGGGGATTTGTTTCAAAGGAACAAAAAAGGCAGTATAGATGCAAATCAGCAATATGTCTGAGTGGTGAAGTTATACCTCAAATATGTGGAGCACTGGAGCTGCAGTCCAGAGGAGGTACTAACACTATGCTCCGTTGCCAAGAGAAGTCCTTGCAATCCGTGGCTAAAGCAGAAAATTGCTCCCTGTTTTCTTTGTGGTGTCACAGACAGAGCAATGTGTCGTTTTTCTAGAGCGTTTTGTGTGCTGGGAGGTTTTCCTAGAGCTACCATTAGGGTAAGTGCCATGGGTAGAGATGTATGCATGGAAAGCAGCATTGTCCAGATGATTTGACATTGACAGAGCCAACTACACATGTACAAATAGCAGTTGAATAGTGGTTTCAGCTAATCAGATAGCTACCTGCTGAAGAATGAGGACTTCAGTAGTCAGGCTTTTTTCACAGTGTGAAGAAAAGTATCTGTTACGGGTACACAAAATTACAAGTGACCGAATAATGAAAGAAGGAGCCTCAGATGCTGAAAGGTCAAAGTGCTGTAACACAAATAGATGTTTACAGGTCTCTAGGCAGGATTTTCTCTCATTGATTCAGTAATCATAGAATGGTTTCAGTTGGAAGGGACCTTTAAAGATCATCTAGTTCCTGCCATGGACAAGGACAGCTTCTGCTGGCTCAAAGCCCTATCCAGCCTGGCCTTGAACACTTCCAGGGATGGGGCATCCACAACTTCTCTGGGCAGCCTGTTCCAGTGTTTCACCACTCTCATAGTGAAGAATTTCTGCCTTATATCTAATGTAGATTTACCCTCCTTCAGTTTAAAGCCATTATTCCTTTCCTATCATTAATCTTTCCATTTTCTCTAGGATTCTTTCTCGTTGTGATGTTCCTCATAAAGACATGTATTTCCTACTTAACTGTTATGAAATTATTCCAACCATGATGTGTCTGTGTTGCTTCTCTTCTGCTGCGAAATATTTTTTTGACAAAAGACTTCTGTGTAGGCATACCCCAAAGCAAATGAAACAGCAGCCTGCCACTTGCCCCAAAAGTGCTGTTCATTTTGCTGTGTATGCTTGTGCAGGCTTGGGGTCATGTGGTGAGCATGTTCTGAGTTACTCCTCTTGCTTCTTTCAGTGTAAGAGCAATAAAAGGCAAATCAGTAGCTTCTGGTTAAAAAGGCTTCTCCTCTCAAGGCATTTGCTTCACTGAAGACTGAAGGTAAATTCATTACAGGCAGTGTTCCCAATTGTTTTCCTGCTATCTTACTGCAACCTGAGGAGATGTTCTCACCACATAGTTTTGTCTCCTCCTTCAAAAAGCAGAAAACTGACATTGCTGTAACAGAATGGGCATTTTCTTTTCTTTACTCTAGGTAGAAAAATACTGGCTTTAGTCTTGGGCTCGTACAGCAGTGCCAGATCTGAAACTGCTCAGGGAAAGTAATTGTACATGTGAGTTTGAAAACAGTATCTGGGGAAAGGAACCCTTCCTGGAACAGAAAACGAAAAAAGCCACTCTCAGTAGTGGTCTGAAAGGGCTGTCGACAAGTATTTTTGTCTGTATAACTTTGTTTTTGTAATTTGTAATTCTAGTTCAAGAGGGTGTGGTGGAAAATGCAAGGGACTGCAGGTTGTAGCAGCCTGTAATCAGCACGCTTGTTTCTACAATAAAATGTCTCTTCTGGTTTCTGAATATTATAACTTCTGAGAAGCTGGCAGCTTACATATGAAACTGATTTTTCTGCATTGATGTGGCACATGGAGCTTGCTTTTTATATATTACATATTAAAACACTAACTGAATTATATCTCCAGCCAAGGAGATGCAATATTTTAGTTTGAGTTCTACAGCCTTGCACACCTGGGAGATTCAAAGAGCTGGGATTGAATGTCACATACAAACATCACACCCTGACAAAATATTGTTTGTATGTGTAGATAATGGAAGTCTTTTAACTTCTTCCCTCTAGAAGAAATTCTGAGGTTTGAAGGTTGTTTTAATAAACTGTGCCATGTTCCTGGAGCACAGACAAACTGGTAACATGACAAAATCCTTTTTGAGCAATTTCCTAGTGGAATTTTACAAATCATCTGGTGGAGTCCCTTCTCTGCTAACAGCTCCTAATATTGCTTCTCTGTAGTAAAACGGTGCTGATTAGACTGGCCCACACAGCCTCCTTAGCAGCCTGCTTTAATTCTTGGTTTGTTGCATGCTGTAATAAGTGTATGCCCTGTCCCGTGGCTCCTCTTGTGTTGATCTGAATCAGGCTCATAGTTTTAGGAATGGTATCGTTTTGGGAACAGCATGCCTGCTTCCTCTTTGATCTGTGCTGCAGCATGTCCCAAATGGAGACCCCCCTGCAGTGCTGCGTCCAGCTCTGGAGCCCTCGGCACAGGAGAGACATGGACCTGCTGGAGCAGGGCCAGAGGAGGCCACAGCAATGCTCCGAGGGCTGGAACAGCTCTGCTGGGAGGCCAGGCTGGGAGAGCTGGGGTTGTTCAGCCTGGAGAAGAGAAGGCTCCGGGGAGACCTTAGTGCAGCTGCCAGGACTTAAAGGGGGCATATAAGAAAGATGGGGGCGGACTTTCTAGCAGGGCCTGTAGTGACAGGACAAGGGGTAATGGTTTTAAAGAAAAAGAGGGCAGATTCAGACTAGATCTAAGGAAGAAATTTTTGACGATGAGGGTGGTGAAACCCTGGCCCAGGTTGCCCAGAGAGGTGATAGATGCTGCATCCCTGGAACCATCCCAGGTCAGGTTGGACGGGGCTCTGAGCAACCTGCTGTAGTTGAAGATGTCCCTGCTCACTGCAGAGGGGTTGGACTAGATGGCCTTCAAAAGTCCCTTCCAACCCAAAGATTCTATGATTCTGTGAAAGGGGTATTGACATTGTCATCTCATGGGTAAAAGGGTCATGAAATCCTGGATGACAAGAAGGTGATGGAAGGAAATCAAAGACATTGCACCCTTTTTTATTCCTAGTGCAAGAAGATGCCTCTCTCTGCTTCACTACCCCAGGAGGTGCTGCCAGCTCCTGAATGGCAGTGTTTCCAGGGAGGGGAAAAAAGGCCTAGAATGGAAGAGCTGAGTGACAGTTTGTCAAGACTAGAAGCTGTTTTTCAGCATATTGCTGACTGACTTATTTTGTTGTTGTTGTCAAGTCTGCTATACCCTGTTCCAGCTGGGTTTTAGGTATTGAACAAGCAAGTGGACTAAGCACATAACTGAATTTCTTGGCAGTAGCTTCAGCATTGCCCCTAACTCTTTTTTTCAGTTATGTAGTTCAGACTTAACATAGTTTTGGGCCCTTTCTGGAGACAGTAACGTGGAACCGAAATATCCGAAGTTCTGGCTTGCGGTTGGGTGACTGTTCTGTGGTGGAGTGTCTGGCCCCTGGCACCAGCGTGTCTGAGGCAGAAAGCTGTTGTGGTCGCCTTTGCGACAGGGTTCCCTGCTGTGGCTACCAGCCCTTCCCAGCAGAGCCTCCTGGCAGTGCTCTTGTGGGCTGTGCTGGGGATTGTTTGCTCCTTGTGTAAACTGAAGGAGGCTAATGATAGGGAAATTCTGATGCAGAGTTGTTTGTGTGGTGGGTGGTGACCGCTGTGTGCCAAACCCCTTTAATACATACATTGGTGTGGCATTGCAAAAAAAGAGAAAGCTTCAGGGGTCTGATTCTGCTGGGTGCTACGTACACTTAACCTTTCTCATAATGTTCAGTGGGAGTACGTGGCTGTTGGTTTTTTGATTCTGGTCAGCTTTAACAGATATCCTCTTCAGTCACTCTTCAAGGCAGTTTTCCTCATTGTAGACTGTCAAAGGAAGGCTTTTTTTTGTGGTGATTTTTCTTTCTTAGGATGGGATATATTTAAGGTATTGGGATGAGTTGAACATTGGCGTTGGGGGAACTGGGCTTACCATTGAAAATGACATTCAATGACTGTCACAATAATATGTTCTTAACGTCTTCATAAAATACTTTTCTGTTAGATGTAACAGTTTTGAGGGTGCACTTAACAGAGGGAAGGTTCTTGGTTGGAGATGGTTTTGAACAAGTTTAAAGGGCTGATTGAAGATAGAAGAGTTTAGAGTTGCTGTCTTAGAGGTGCTGTCAAAGCTAACCTTTTTTCTGAAAATAACTAGACATTTTTTCTACTTTGCCTCCAGGGTATTTCTTCCAGAAATACCTCAGTATCCACTCAAGTGATTGTGGCAGCTTGGTGTAGTGCCTGCATAGTTAGATAACTAGGGACCAATTATAAGTTCATAATTTTGAAGTATCACTCTTTCTCATTACCATACAATACCTAGGGACTCTTTTTAAAGCTAAATCTCTACAAAATTGTTTATTTTCACCTGTTCTGCACCCCTTTGTCTTATAAACCCCTTAATATATATGTCGTGGTTTAGCCCCAGCCAGCAACTAAGCACCACGCAGCCGCTTGCTCCCTCCACCCTCCCCCAGTGGGATGGGGGAGAGAATTGGGAAAAACTCATGGGTTGAGATAAAAACAGTTTAATAGGACAGCAAGAGAGAAGGAAACAACAACGATAACAACAATAATAATAGTAGCAAAGGAATGTACAAGAACAAGCGATGCCCAATACAAGAATTGCTCACCACCCCGTGATCGACAGCCCGTCCCCGAGCAGCGATTCCCGCCCCCCGGCCAACTCCAGTTTATGTACTGGGCATGATGTCGTATGGCAGGGAATATCCCTTTGGCCAGCCTGGGTCACTGTCCCGGCTGTGTCCCCTCCCAGCTCCCCGTGCACCCCCAGCCTCCTTGCTGGCATCCCAGCACGAGAAGCTGGACTGTCCTTGACTGCTCAGCAACAACCCAAAACATCAGCACCTTATCAACAGTTTCTCATCCCAAATCCAAGACATATCCTCATGCTAGCTTCTGTGAAGAAAACCAGCTCTATCCTGGCTGAAACCAGGACAATATATTATTTACACTACTTCATGATAAAAGTTTGGTCATCTGTAAATGAATGGAAAAATAACATGTGGAAAAGGTATGGCTTACAGGCAAGGCAGGACCTCTTTGTATGTGCTCTGCCTTCTGTCCTGACCAGTAAACAGAATGGCACCTTGTGTGTTTAATTGAGGTCTCTTAGATTGGACATCATCCCTTCTGATCCACACTGAATTTTTTTTGAAAGCTTGCTTTGGCTCTGGATTGAGGTTGGCACAAATAACAATAACTTTCTCTAAATTTAGAGCTAAGAATATGTTAAGATCCTGTCAGAGCATCCCCTCTAGCAACGTGATTCTGAGGTGCTTCTCAGGGTACTGGTGTTATCCTTAAGCCTCAGTGGATTCAAATTAGTCCAGTAACAAGCCAGTGTGGCTAATAAGAAAATAAAGCCTACAATTCTTGTGGAGCTGGCTCTAAAAACACATTAAAAAAAAAATCAAACTTGCTTTGCAACATATTTAATTCTTTTATTTTTGGGTCAACAAGAAGCTTGCTTACAATGTGAGCAAAGCTTTTTAATCTGAAATTAGTTCTACCCTTAGTGATAAAAAAAATCTCTGTAGGTTGATTTATTGCAAGACTAAGAATTAGGTGGCTTGAACTCTTTTGCTGAAAATTCAAACTGAGACATCATATCTCCTGTTGTCAAACAGAAGCTGCTGTCACACATTGCTCGGACATATTATAGGAGAAATGGAAATTAATAGTTATTAATGGAAACTCATGCTATTTTTATAACTACTTCTGAAATCATATACCTGTGTCTAGTGGTCATACCAGGGACTTCTGATTAATTTTTAACAGGCTTCCTTGTTTGTAAGTATAACATGCTGGTGGTCAAAGTGTACGCATGAGACTGTGCACTTGGAGTTTGCCTTCAGCCAAATCAGGACATCCTGTAAGCTCTTTCCTCATGCCCTTAGTTGACTGACTTCTTGCTGGCTGGGCAGATCTGCTGAAGGAGAAAATGCTCCATCACCCTGTGAACAACCTGGAGTATTCCCCCAAAGGAGCTTGAGAATAAGACTATAGTTGCCTGCTGCCCATACCTTCCTTCCTGTGCTTGGCTTTGTGTAGTGGTTGCATGAGATGAAAGCAGCTCAGATACATTTCCCATTGCCAAAGACAGAGGGATCCAGCACGACAATTCAGCAACAACCTTTTTTCAAATAAATGAAACTTGGTCAATGTTTTTTTTATTCCTTTTTTAGGTTTAGCAGTTTAAAAATGGCTTTTTTTTTTTTTTTTAAAGCTTGGTTTAATGTGTTAATGGGGCAGGATTTCTGAGACATTTTGCAATAATCAAAGTATCAAGTGGCACTCACAGCTGCTGATTACTTAGGTAGGTAAGTACCTAAATACACCCAGATGGGAATTTTCCTCTTTGGGCTGTACGGTGCGCCTGTCTGGATGGAAAAGAATAGGCTCATGTCTTCTGGATGAGTTCCCCCTTACGGACATTGCTTAGCACCAAATGTGACTTTCCAAATACAGTGACTGTTGAGGAAATAGAGCAATTTTTTTCTCTGGCAAAGTGTGCATGTCATTATTTATCTTTTTTAATAAAGCCAGCTGACATAAGAATGACTCTGGGTTTGGTGAGGAGGTTGGTTGGTGCTCTCCAGAGACACATTTAAAAAAACCCAACGAAACAAACCCACCCTGTTCTGAGGGAAGTCCTCTTTTGCTGAAGTCTCCATTTGTCACTGGACAGACAAAAAAAGAAGGAGGCCTATATATCCTCCAGCAAGCTTTTCTGCATCCTCTATGGTTTCTGACAGGTTCGTCAGACCAAAGTAATGGTGAACTGCCTTGGTCTCGGCCCACCTTGTGAAAAGCCATTAAGAAAAGCAGGACTGTTTTCATCTTAATTTGGTGAGATAACGAGGGGTCGGGAAGAGACCTGACTTACTGGTCTTG
Organism: Phaethon lepturus; assembly: GCF_000687285.1. Classification (NCBI taxonomy): domain Eukaryota; kingdom Metazoa; phylum Chordata; class Aves; order Phaethontiformes; family Phaethontidae; genus Phaethon; species Phaethon lepturus. The sequence goes on from NW_010565691.1 coordinate 25,809, forward strand.
GTAACAGACATGGCATCAGACTGTACTGGGAACTGGGCTGATACCTTTTCTTCCCCGTATTGATTGCTAACTTGTCTACTAGTAGCAGATGGATTATTTGACTGGATGATGCTTGTTTGGAACAGCCAGTGAAGCAGGGTGGATGGATCTTATCTCGTATGGTAGAAGAGTGTGCTTAAGGGAAAAAGTGGATACCAATAAGGCTTTTTAACCTCTAAGTTGAGTACTCCCTCAGTAAGTATGGTTTTCCCTACAGTACAAAAACTGTCTTGGTAAGATCTATCACATATTTGTGCCTGGGACTGTGTTGAATTATTGGGTACCAAACTGAAGGTTTTGTCTTTAGAGCAGATAAATCTTGATTTGTAGGTTGCCTGAAATCCTAAAATGCAACCTATTCTTTAGCACAGCATCAATTTCTTGGAGATGCCCTTGCTAGTGGCCTGAAGAAAGCTATGATATAGGCTCTTCTGCTCATTTATAGTTGCTTGTATGTGTCCTGTGGGCTGTCATTTGATCAGGGCTGGTTTTATGCTTCATACACCTACTTTTAAAGCCTATAAAGTACTGGGAACACTGTGTTTGAGCAGAACCTGTGACCGAATGCACATACTTTCTAGCAACCTCTCCTCCCCAGTATCACATGTGTGCAGCTACCATGCAAAAGGAATAATCTGTATTACCAACTTGGGACTGCCTATTATAAATGTTCTGGGTGTAGTTTGCTAACAAATGCCAAACCAGACTTTTTTCCTGCACCTTATCTAGATATGTGCAGACTAACAAGGCATGCTCATGTGAAGTGGGATGTTTAAACAGTTACTCATTTTGCCTTGTAACCCTTTTACGGCTGTTTTCCACTCTCGAAGAAAAAAAAAATGTAATCAGCAAGTCTGACACTTATAGTGCCTGGTTTAATATCCTTCTCCACTCATTTGGTATTTCATTTGCAGGACAGCTTTTGGAAGTGGATTTGTAGCTAAGGTGGTGATATCAGGCTTCAAAAAGCTTTTCTTTCGCCACCAGTCACTGGGGTGCTTTTTTCATATGTTCAGAACAGGGGGTGTAAGACGCTAATAAATCTGTCTCTGAGCCAAATGCAGACCCTGATTTAAAGGGTGATTCTGCATCTTAGTTTGCCACAAGACGTCCCAGAATGTGTTGGCACCACACATACCTTCTGTCCAAAAAGCTCAGTTTAAGCTGTCAATTGAGGAATAAGGCAATAAAAGGCATTATTAAAATGTCAATGGTGAGGTTTCAGTTGGATATTAGGAAAAATTTCTTCACCGAAAGGTTTGTCAGGCATTGGAAGAGGCTGCCTAGGGAAGTGCTTGAGTCAACATCCCTGGAGGTATTTAAAAGATGATGGTGCTTAGGCACATGGTTTTGTGGTGGACTTGGCAGTGCTAGGTTTACAGTCAGACTCGATGATCTTAAAGGTCTTTTCCAACCTAAATGATTCCATGATTCTATTCTATTGTATGTTCTTGCAAATTCTGTAGTGGTTTGTAATATGGACAATGAATAAGGGGAGGTACAAGGGGAGGAATTAAGAGACATTGAGGTGTAGCTAAACAGTTTTAGATAGGTATGTATTGCTGGAAGATGAGGATGGAGAGAACAATGTA
>NW_010565692.1:0-23314 GCF_000687285.1 Phaethon lepturus
CCAGCGTAGGAGACCTTGGTCTTGGCCGAGCCTCTGTGTGCCGCTGTAACACACGCACTGGCCGCTGAGGCTTGATGCTTTGCTGGAAAACAAGCACATGTCATTTATGTATGCTATATAGTGCACAGGCCTATTAAAAACACACCGGTTACCGGGCAGGCCCGGGGCATTCACTGTTTCAGCGGGCGGGTGGGATCTAATCCAGAACTAAAACTCAGGAAAGTGTGTGCGATCAGTGTCACACAGCCACGTGTCACCTTACAGGAGAGGTTTGGACACGAGAGATACAAGATGTATCAGGAACTTATCATAAACACTTATATAGCGTTGCAGAAAAAGGAGTCTTACGATGAACGGAGTGTGCCGAATAGGAGCCTCTGAAGAGCTAACCTCCCAACGGCGTCAACCAGAGCAACGCTAACTCCGGAGCTGGAACATGTGCAGCACCGGTCCCCCTGAAGTGGAAGTTAGCACAGCGGGCAGGATGAGCCCTGCCCTGTATTAGAACCTCATGCGAATGCGAGCAAATAATTGGATTTACCATATCAGTGCCTTGCCCAATGCCCGCTGGAAAGCCAGGTGCTGGATCCAGAGCACCAAGCCAAGAACAAGAGCAGTTTCATAAGGCGACGGGGTCGCACTCATTTTTGTTCAGCATTTTCCAGGTGAAGATTCAATGCAGATTCATGTGAGAGGAGACACAGAGAAACAAAATGCCTCTGAACTGTGCTGGAGATTTACCTCTCCTTAAATCCTCTCTGCTCTGTCCCTAGGTAAACTGAATTTAATGCTTCCTCCCAAGTAAGACAATCTGTTATGAAGACACTAAGAGTGTAAATAACCATCTTTTTTTTTTTTAAAGGAAGTTTATAAAAAGTATTCTGTCAGAACAAGCAGAAACACTATCAAACCTAGCAATTCATCAGCATGCTGAGCTGTGAAAGAGAACCCAGACCAAGAAGTAGATAGTTTGGAAACACATGAGTAACGCTACCCAAGAACCACTTTTTCTGCATGGTTTTATGCCATGCCATAGTAGGCATCTCTCAAACTAAGTTAAAAAGCTGTAGAGATTTTGTGGATGAAAGTTTTGGTAGGATCTAAAGCTGACTGTAGCTCATCCGTGAATCTGGGGCATTTAGTCTTTTTTTCAATAAACAAAATTTAGCTCAAACTATTTTATTCCCTGTTTCCTCTGCAGAGTGATAAAAAACAGCTTGTTTTGTATATGCCATCAGTGATGTGCAAGCGTGATACACTGCTGTGCTACTTCCCTGAGATAATGTGCTGCTAACTGGGTACCTCTGTGTCACCGTCATACCTTGTTACTCACCAGCAGCAGAATCACTTGAGCTGAAGTGACTGTGCCTAATAGTAAATTTATCTGTATTCTTGTATAATTTCAATGACATACAACAAGTTTTTCATACACTGCAGAGAGACATTTGCTGGTTTGGTAAATGTATCTTAGGGCCTTACAGGAAATAACACTACTTTAAATAGCAGGTGGGTCTTCGTACCCTAGAGAAGATGTTGTTGCATAACAGACATATACCTTTTCCAGTGAAATTAGTTCAGCGATTTCATTTTCTCTATGCTGGCTACACCTTTCCCATCGCTTTGTCACCGTGGTGAGTAGATGTGATGCTGTCCAGCTGTTCCACTTCAGGCAGGTCTAGGTTTCACCATGAGGCAAACTATGAGACTGTCTAAGTGGAAAAGCTGGGTAGTTCATCCATTCGCTCACCAGGCAGAGCGTGCGGTGCAGCTGGACAGATCCCACACCAGATCAGCTGGTGGCCGTTTCACTAGTCACATCCGTAAGAAACTCAGGAGAACATGCTCTTTCCTTTACATGACTTAGCTCAGGTAAGTAATGGAGGCACTGTTCTTAGAACATGGCTGGGATCTGTCTCAGGTCTCAAAAAGTTTGTTGTCAAACTCTATTTACTCTGCCTCCCGTTACAGGCAGCTGGGAGAAGCAGGCGCATCCAGGGAGAAATCAGTCTCACCTGGAGGTAGGTAGTTAAAGTGGGTCAGAGAGATTGCATATGTGGCTTGCTCTCCAACCAATGTAGTGGAAGCCTAGAGCAATCAGTGGAGAATTAGACAACTAAACGTTAAATATCTGCACTGGGATGGAAATAAACTCGCCCAATATTTCTCTGTCAATGATAAATAGCTGCTACAAGGAAAGTTGTGCTCTTGGTCATAGCTTCATGACTTGGCTTGTAAAACATGCCCTGCTCCAGGGTCTCCTATCTCCCCAGACACTCTTCAGAGTCTTGTATGTAAGTAGGTCAGCACTCTTGTTAACATTATACCACCCCAGTGATAAACCTTTTGTTTCTGCAAAAACAATGTCCAAATGCTATTTCTCTAGCATCTGTTTGGCCGTGATAGCGTGAGCATGGCTTGCAGTATAATATTTGTCCTTTTTAAATAGATCCATTAATTTATTCCCTGTGCAGGAAACCTTTGCACAGATTCACTGCTGGAAGAAAATAATAGTTGTGCAGAGGACAAATGTTTCTAAAAGGTCAGCTTGTTTCCATCCACATGCTGCCCGCAATACCTGTGCTTCTTTTCTATTTTATAACATGAGCATTATATAAAGTAAATATAAAAACTGTGAGGATTAATGGGACTTTTTTGGTGTTGTTTTTATAATATTTTTCCAAATGAGACTGCGTTTTTATGTTTGGTAAATTAATTTAAGTAGAAGCGTGAGACAGAAACAATTTGGAGTCTCAAAGGACCAACATATGAGAGACAAATAATTTTACACTGGTTTCTGTATCTTAACTGCTGCATATGTTTGGATACAGTGATCCTAATTATGGTTTTGTCTTTATTTCCCACTCTTACTTGAAGACAATGGCAAATGTCATTTTTGTAACCAAGTACAAGAACTTGGTTACTACAGTAATGGTGCTCTGCTCAATATTTTTCAAGATATGAAGCAGTAACATGTAGCCCATCCACTAAAGAAAACTTGGTATTGTAATTATTAATCTTCTCTTTTATTTTCACCTTACAGTACATTAAAAGATCAGCTACATTTTCCTCTTTGCAAAATAAACTCTGAATACAAGTATGTTTTTGACCATAACTTGAAACTTTTTCATTCGAAGATCTCAGTCAGAGCTACAAGAGTCAATCATTTATGGAAATATTTCAGAAAAAATACAGATTTATTTGTATCAGTGAGCTCTGTGCAAGATGCAAAAATATTTTAGACTAATGCATTTTCAAATACATCTACTCTGTGGATTATATGTGGTTTTATGTCTCAGTTTCTTTGAGCATGGTATACCCATGGTTATGGTCAGCTAAAGCTTGTATGCCACTTGGAATACATCAGTTGATATATATTTGATTTCTATTACATTAAAATAATATTAAATATATTGTCAAATGTTCCTTAGATCAGTACTTACTGTGACACTGCTGTAAACTGATTTTTTTTTAAAAAAGTACCCCTGATCAATTGAAAAGAAATTAAAGCTATAGCACTTACATTTTTATTGTTTTCCATTGGTGAAAAACCCTCTTTCAGCACCTGCAGACAACATGCACCACTGAAGAAAAAGTAAATCTTACACCTAAAATGCTTAAACAGAGTAATGAAATGAAAAAGAAAACAGAAAATTATTCCACGTATCCTGTCTTCATTTATATATCTACAGATTACTTGTAACAGCACAAGATAGAACATTTTTGTATGGAGAAATTATTACAAAAATAAAGGACCTTGTTAATAGCTATCTTTCCCTTGATAATCACTCATAGCTCAGTTAATCTTTATATTCATCTAAGTTAGACTGAAAGCTCTTTAAAATGGGAAAAAAATTTCTTTCATGTTTTATAAATTCCTGCTATACTGATTTACATCATACCAGCGTGCAGTTTTTCACTGTGGTCTTTGGTTTGATTTTGGCCAACAGAAGAGTTCAAGTCATTTTGAAAAGTTAAGTTTTCAAGAACAGTGTTTTTCCCCAGCTTAATGGCAAGGGAGCACAGCTTGCTGTCTTCAGTTCAACAGGACCAGCTGGCCATTTCCTCTTATATTAAGTGAACTGCGGGCATATCGCAGACATGAAGACGGCACACAGCGGTTATCACCAGTTCCCTGCTGTGTGTCAGTATACATTTCTAGATTTTGCTCAATCAACGTTATTCCCTCAGGTGGTGGTTTTTTAAGCCCAGATTTGAAAAGCCTGTGTTGATCTGGCAAAGTTTTGCAGCCTTAGCTGACTTGGCAGCTTGAGCATCTTTAACTGAAAGTTTGAAGCTAGATGTGACTTTTTCTTTATTTTTCAATTTTAAGTCTATTAATTTCAAGTTCTTAATTTAAAAAGACAAAGAATATGTTAACATTTTTCAGTCTCATGATATCAGCGGCAGTATCTCAGTAAAATAAATTTTAAAATGTATTTGAAGAAATTCTCTAGACTTTGCTGAGAATTTGGATATCAGTCCAAACCTAGTAGATCACATATGTTAGACATCAGCTAAGTGACACATTAACAAGACTGGGTAAGATTTGGTTTTCAGTGACACCTTTATATCTCCAAGGACATGTTACGGTAGTACAGATATGAAGGAAACCAGATGTTCACCTGACCCTTGTAGACCAAGAAAGTACTCCTGACAGAAATGCAATTGGTAATTATTATTCTGTAACAAGGATTAGTTTGGACTTAAGTACTTTTCCCATATGTTGCTCTTTTTCAAATGGAAGAGTCTGAAATTGCTGATATGATTTATCATGCAAAAAGCAATATAGCTTTTCTGTTGTTTCATTTATTGTGTTTCTTGGGCATAAAAAAGGGGATTAGATTTGAAAGATCATCTTGAGAGAGAGATAGATATATATATCACAACATGTTTTGAAATTCATGAGTGCAGTAGTTTTCGTGCCCATGAAATTCAGACTAGATACCAAAGTGCCTGGACTTCACTGGAAAGTGAGAATCAATGCTCACTTTGTTCAATCTACTTTTGAATGTTCATGTCTTGTAAAGATACCTCCACAGGGCAGGACTGGGATTACGTGTCAACAGCCAGAGCAGGGGGATTGCTAATAGACCCTGAACAGGCCCATAATTACAAGCAAGCTGTGTCTTTGACTTCTCTGCTTCGCTCCATGTCCACATTTCAAGCTCCTGAAGCCTGGGATGCCTGGCCAGCCAGGAACCCTATTAACCAACTTGTTTCTACCACAGTCCAACCTGTGATGAAGCTCTCTCTTACAGCATTTCCCTTTGGCTCGGACAAGCTGTGACACTCCTCCCCTCTCCCTGCGCTGAGATAAGCCACATTTTTTATTCCACACCAGCAAAGGTCTATTTCCAGGAGTCTTTTCTTGAATACTTCACTTAACAACTGTTGACAGGCATTGAGTTTAAACATGAAAACCAAAGCTAAGGCTGATCTAGGATTCTCTTGGCAATACAATACCCAAATCCAGGGATAGATACCTCCAAAGTTCTCCACACATAAAACCATCTATAATGTTGTTCTAACAACATTCACGGTTCACAATGCCCACCTTCTAGAGAAACCCTAATTCCAATAAAGCCTTATTATTATTGTCTAAACAAATTCTTTCTTTACAGTAGAAAAGTTTTTCATAGTTCTTCTGCACATTGTCTTTAAATCATCTAGACCTTCCTTCACCTTCCCAGTCTGATCTTAAACTTAAAATGACTGATGGTGTTGTTCTGATGACAAATACTACAGTAATGAGGCAGGACGTGGAAATTTTTCAAGTTGAAAACCAGCAAAGAATCATTAGATCCATGATAAATCAATGATTTGAACAAAAACACAATCATGAATGAAAAGAAAGAGAAGACAGTCCATCAATCTTGGTGAGTGACAGCAGAAGTAGGATATAGGTAGAAACCATGTATTATTAATTTTTTTTATTTTGTTATGTTATGAGAATGTAGGGTGCTTAAGCAATGTGTCATTATCTTTCAGTGATATATTGTAGCAAACCATCATGCAGGAGAGGAATCCATCAGCAAACAGGAGATGGGAAACAGCAACCATTCTCAATGTTTCAGATCAAATGTGATAGAAAACTCATGTGAGTAACAGAACTGGCCAAATACGGGTATTTGTTCATATTTGGAGCAGCTGTTGTCCAGCTTGACCATCATTCTTATTTGTGAACATTCCCAAAAGCAAGTGTTTGTCTGAACAAATTGGCTGGTCTTCATTCAAATACCCTTCTTCACGCATGAGCATCAGTAATGTTTGTTATTAGCTACTCAACATCTGCACTTCTGCTTAAACTGCTCCAATTCTCTGACTGGGGAAAAAAAGCAGATTCTGGATGATACAGGTGATCAGAGATGATGTTGAAAATCCAAAAGAACCATAATCTCAGCTGGTGGTGTACCACGCTTTTGTACAGAGATCGTGTCACGGATCACCTGCCTCATTTAGGGAAAGGGGCACGAGGAACACTTCCTGTGAATGGAAATAGAATTATATTTTTCTATCAGTCATAAAGTCTGTTATATCAAGTTAGGTTAATAAAATGAAGGACAGATCAGAAGCTGAAGGATAAATCAATAACTCACGCACGTCTATTACACTGTTGTAAAGTTCTTACACCAAGAGAGGGTTATACTGGATTTTCAAAAGCTTCTTGCTCTCTTCAGCCAAGGTTAATGTTCCCTCTGGCAGGGCTATTGGCCAGGATTGGATACGGAGCTCTCAGTCCCTTAACAGAGACCTCCATCACTTGAGCCGAGGGGCTGACTTCCTTGCTTATCGATGATGATGGCAGCAGGCGCACTAAAGGCTCTAGCAGAGGTTCAGTGCTGACCCTTGCTGGAGCAAGTGAAGCTGACACTGCACCCAACTGTTCTCCCCTCCCTCCAGCCAACCTTTCTGCTCCATTACAGCTGGAGGACAGGGCATACATCCTCAGTTCAGTCACCAGAGCTTACAGCCTAGCAGTTTAACATGGACTACTTCTTTAGATGTTTCAGCTAAGTTACCAGACTGAAGTGGGACACGAGTGCATGTGGCCTCCTACCCTTGCCGCAAGAGGGACGATGTGCAGCCATGGGGCACAGTAGGTGACAGCTGCTGTAATAGCTTATCTCCACCATGCCTTACTTCAGCAGGGGACATGTGGCAGCCTCTGATCTCATCTTACTTCTTTTGACTCCCTGGTGCTTGGGGTCATGGGTTAGGTGAAGTAATCAAAAATGCTTCCACTGTAAAGCACAGTATGCAGAAGGTGAGAAGACACAGTAGTTGAGCAAAGGATGGCTAAAAGCCCCGAGTTTGATACAGTCAGTCTCACAATACATTTGAGCAGGCAGCTGCAATATGGAAGAGAGATATTGATGCAACAGGCAGAACATGCAATATTAATGGCCCTGAAAATAACAGGTGAGCACTGACAGGGAATGCAGCAAACGGTGCTGGTCATTCCTGTCCCAGAAAGAGGATCTCGACCTGGGAAAGGCACAAAGAACAGCTGCTGCAGTGTGAGGAACTGGAGCAACTCTTCACATGGGAAGACCGTAAAACTGCTTGTCTTGCTTCTACTAGAAGAATGAAGACTGAGAGAAAAGGAGGGTACTGCATATAAATACATGCCTGTAAACAGCAAGGAGGCAGGAGGGCTCTTTAGGTGAAAGAACAAGTATAAACTGATCACAAAGATATGGAGCTTGAAAATTAAAAGATTGTTGGGAACTGCAAGCACTTTAGACGTCAGCAGTGCGCTCAGTCTCTCTACCCGATACCTCAGGTGCCGTGTTGTCGCTTGTGCTACAGATATCAGTGTGTGGCTGGGCGCTGGAGGGAGTTCTGGGGTCCAGAATCAGCCTGGTTATCTTCAGGCTTCTGAAAAGACTCATAAGCTTATAATGTGTGTCAGCAATGCCATATCACTGAGGGATATCCGTTCTTGTAAAGTCCTTTTAAAACCACTTTTACAGCCCTGCTCTTTGGCCGATGCTGTGTGCCAAACCTACAGTAACCCAGCAGTTGCCTCACAACATTTTCCAGTGCCCTGAGAAGGTTAAGACCATGGTGAAGAACTAAACAGTGGGGTGGCACAATTTGTCTCTGATATTACTGCTGAATTAGGATCCTCCAGAAGGTATCAATGTAATCACCCCAGACTTTCATCAATGGAAAAAGAACGAAGTTCTGCAGGTGTAGAGTTGCAATCATTCTGATTACTGTCACACAAGAACTATATGCAAGTGTCAAGTAACAAATACATCAGGTGCCATATTATGTTCTCTGTAGCACGTCAGTGACTTCAGTGGACAAGCCCAGGGTACAACAAAATAGCGTTTATTCTTGATTTTGGTCTTGAATAAGAAGTTATGTATAGCTACCAAAAGGGAATTTAAAATTCATTTTGGTCCTTCAGTCTTAGAAATTCCTCACAAACAGCATTTTGGAAAAGCCTGTTTGTCTTTTAGCCATTCCTTTATGAAGGATTTTATTCCAGTTTTTAAGTTATCCCATGTATTTATAGGTAGGGGTCACCTGGAATCTGTGCTCTGCAGCACTCATCTCTTATTTTAATGGCCTACTTTTCAAATGCAAACCTGAATCTTGAAAAGAGCTGAATTTTCTGGTAGTAGACTTAGTTTTCCCAGATGGTATTATGACAGATAGAAATTTGTGATGGAGCTAACAATGCCTTATTGAGTGCAGATATTGAAATTTACATTTTCACTTATAGAAAGATTTCCTGGAGAACTGTAGTTTAAGAAGTGAGGAAGCTTGCTGTACTGAACTTATAAGTAACTAAGATACAGTAAGCCAATGAAATTAGGCTCCAGAATTGGCCAAATTGAGCACTGAAGTTGATAGATTAATAAACCACAGTATTAATACATTAGGGTGATACATTAATATACTCCACAATCTAAGAAATATAGTCTGCCAGTATTTATTAGTTCACTGAATGGTGTGTTTAAAGTGTCTATTTGTAAAGATAACAAAATACGGCAGAATTATATAGTTTATTTGACAGGACTGTATTTTGCAATATCATTCTTCAAGGCAGTTCTGTTTTGTTAATTCTGAACCTGCCTCAGAGCCAGAAGGGCCAAGTTCTGCTGCTGACTCCACAGCTGCCCTTGACAGGAAACTCCGTCGTTTTATTTCTCATGAATATCTCTTTGTAAGTGGCCATCTTTCCCCCACACTCAGAGAAGGGCTGCCAGCCTTACCCCATGGATATACTCTTCTTTATCTCTACATATATAATTGTTGGCTATTCAGAGACTTTAGAAAGGAACAGGCGAATTGCTGCAGAATGGCAGAATGATTTAAAGAGAAATGGCAGACCCATAAAAGCAAGCTTAACCCATAGTTGGATACCTTTGATATTGCTGTTATCCAGGCAAAATGCTGTTCAATGAGCCTGCTGCCTGCGCAGTAACTTGTAGGGCTGTGTACTAAGAAAAGCAGTAAAAACTATTTGAGAATCTTCTTTAGGCACTGAATCTTTTCAAACTGCCTTTCTGGGCAGCAAAGTAATACTGTACTGTCAAGTTGCATTATTTCTTTGCTTTAAAAAGAAAGTAGGGAGTCAGAAGTAATCCCAGGACTGCAGGTGACTTTTTCAACTGGCACCTGCACTAAATTCTTTCCCAGTCTCTTACCAGATGTGCAAAGGGAAGCAGCGTCTCAGGAGAGAACATTTGTAAAAGTTCGTTTATTAATTTATAAAAGTATTCTCCAGGCAAAAAAAAAAAAAAAAATCATTTTGTGTCATACCTTTTACAATTCTTTTAAGATGCATTTTTCACATCTTTTTTAGAATCCCGTGGGTTCAGCATTACCAAATAATGTACTGCACATCTCTGCACAGTAGTGCCATACATTGAGTGCCAGTGAAATTAAGACTAGGTTCTGCTGTATCTGTTTGTAAAGGGGATATACATTTGATACCATTTAAAATTATTTCCCACTTATATTTGCCAGTACGTTCACCATCATATTTCCTCTCTGGATCACACAGGAACACTTTCCATCGGAAGGTCGGGCCCTCAGCTGAGCTAGCCACTCAATGGTAAATATTGGCAAGCGCTGACATTTGGAGTGCCACTGCTGGAGCAGATATTTGACCAATGCAGGTGAAATCTAACACCTTGTACTTGCTGATACAGCTCAGGAACCTTGCAATTATTTTAATTCCTGTGTGTCAGGGCGGCTTTGGAAGCAGCTCGCTCTGGCCTGATCCCGCCAGCACACCTGCACACCTGCTATAACTGGCCTTGAGCATATTCTGCAGCCAACTCCTGCTCTCCAACACCCCTGAGGCACTGGGGATTTTGCTTTGCTTAGCTCAGCAACAGGCTTCTCCCCTTCTTCACCCACCAGCCATTTCAGCAGTCCCCACTAGGTCTCCTTTCCTCAAGTTATTCCCCTCCTCCTGAGGATCTTCTCCCAAAGCAGAAGATACTGACACAACAGCGATGCTGTGTGTGTGACCTTGCTTAAGATCTCTGCTCTCTGGGTATTCCCCTCTGAAAACTGAGCCTCTCATGCTCTTACGAAGGTTAATTAATATTTGTACAGTACTTTGTCCTTAACTAGCATAATGTGACTGCCAAGTAGCATTAAATAGTGAGCAATCCTGCTCTGGTGAGGCACAAAGTATATGTCTGGTAGAACTTTTCCAGATATGAAATATTAAGTCACTCTTATCTAGTGAATGGAACGGAAGCACCCTCTTAAAACTCCTCTTTCTCCTAGGAGAAAACCCGAATATCTCAGCTAGCTACCAGCACTGAGGCCAGGAAGGGTCTCCAAAGGGTCTCCAAACAAAGAAAAGTCAGTAATTAAAAGCCCCTTCATCCTTCCCCTCACAGGGAGTTGGAAGTGGAGCAAGTTCTTCTCAAGTCCAACCCCAGGTCGTGTGGTGGCCCAGTGGGCTCAATGTCCACAGAACTGGGCCTGAAACTCCTGCCTAGAGCGAGGAGCGCTGGGCGTGAAACACACTGGGGACTGAGCTGGGCTTGCCTGGGGCATACCCCACAGCACGAGTAGCTGCCCCGAGGGGACCTACCAAATTACATGTTCCTCACAATCTTTCCACTACCTCCCCAGCAGAGAAACCATGTGTTCCTCATGTTAGAGCCAGCTCACAACAGTTTCATTTATGTGCTGCCTGTTTCTGCTAGTACCTGACTTCAACTCCCTGCCCCGTGGCCACCTCATCCTGCAGGCATCTGACATCTGCAAACGCAACGTTGCCATTGACATTTGTTTCCCCAAACACCTCTGCAGTCGGTGCCAGAATGACTTCAGCTTTATCTAACATCAGTTTGGCGTTGGCAAAGGGGTGAGCAGCCCCTCACTAGCTCCTTCCTTTGTGATCGATCGGTTTCAGCATCCAAATCCATGCGTGGTTGGAGGACTACGAATCTTTTTTAGGGATCGCTACAGCACTGCATCCTGCTGTAAGAGAATTACACTCCTGAAAGGAGCATGAGTTTAGGCTTGCTTCTTCCTGCCGCGTTGCCTATTTATCAGCTTTGGCACTCTGCTCCGAGCAGGCTGGCCTCTCTCCGTCCTGTTATAAGCAGCCTTGTTCTTCCCCTGAATTTCATAGAAACCCCGGACACCTGGAGTGGTGGAAAAGCCAAAGGACACTGTGCTGCCTTTGAAATATTGTTGTGATTGAGCTAGAACATTTTCTGCTTCCGTGCTAGCATTTGTACAGCTAACCTGTATCATACCCACATCCTCAGCCAGTTTGGACAACACCCCTGGAGCCCTCCAACGCCTGGGAGCTGAGCAGGGTTAGAAGACCTCGTGCTGTGGTACCTCAGCTCGCAGCTGGACAGCTTTGTCCAGCCTGGTGGGACCTTGTAGGCAGCAGTAGGACACTGCAGACGCGTGTTAGTGGCTGGTTGGCTACCACTGCCACCGAGCATCAGAGGATTTTTCCCCAGGAAGGCAACACTGACAGTGACAGTTGTGTTTGCTCAAATGCTTGGAGAAAGCTGGCACTAGTTTTGGACAGGAGCCCAGAGAGAATCTTTTTAATGAGTTGTAACTTGCGATATTTCTGATCCATGGATGAAAGAACATCCTTTACGGGGAATAATTGTTACCAATTTTTTTCCCAAGGGAGGTGTTTGTTACACTAGAGTCTGTCAAAAACCCAGGACCTTCCAACCTCTGCAGCTTTGCAGCCTCATTATGAAGGGGAGATTTGCTGAAGTGCCTCCTCGAGAGCTGAGGCACGCCAGCCTACGGTTCTCCTTAGATTAGAATTATGTTCAATCATCCCTGCCCTTCTTTCAGTTTTAAACTGGGCTGCTGGTCTGCGGTACTTCTTACTTCTCCCTCTCATATTTTGTAAATGTCCAAACAGATTTAAGCAAACCTTATGCTTTGAAGGAAAAGCAACTGGCTCCAAATCAACTTTGAGGTCACCACGCAGCCAGCTGTACGCAGAGCTGTCTGTCAGACATGGCGTAAGGACTTTGCATGATCCCTTTTACTTCATGAACTCTACCATGTGGCCTTGGGTCTTGCCAAGGCTGGTGCTTTGTACACATCTGTGGCACCGCTACTCACAGCTGGAGGCCATCAGCTCAGAGGCTTAATGGGAGCGTAGGGTCACAGCCTGGCTTTGGCTATGATCTCGTTGCAGGGATAGTCCCAAGGGACTTGGCCCCATGCACAGGGTGAGACGTCCTGTTCTGTTCTTGCCCCGGACCTGTCTCTCTGCCTTTGAGTGCATGGGAAGCCTCTCAAACCATCAGAAGTGCAGCCATGGCGGTACAGGTCTCTCTTTGCTCAGTGGGTGAAGTAACATCATTACACAATCTCCTCTCATTTTCAAGCGTCTCTGCTGAAGATGGCGTCGTGCTTGCTGCTCTTCCTTTGCCGCTCTTTCCCAGTCAGATCTGCAAAAAAACCTTTTTGTGTACATTTTGTCTTTGATTCCTCCACCAGGAGAGCTGTATGCATTCGACGGACAACCAGTAGAGCAGCACACAACAAAGCAGCCATACACAGCATATAGACCACCAGAGAATGTAAGAGAATAGATCTACTTTTGCCTTTAACTTTAAACAAGAATTTACCTAGAATAAATGACTGTGCATTTAGCTGCACTGCAAAGAAGATGTAAAACATCTGCAACGCATCCAGTCTTTCCCTGCTTTGCCAAGGGGGAACATACATTTCTGATTCTAGGTGATAATGATCTTAGCCCTTGACCAGGTTTATCCTGAGTCATCTGCTAGTTTCTGTTGTTTGCATACAAATAGTGAAAAGTGTCTGAATCAAAGAACACACATGACAGTTCTCTTCAAAATATACTTTTTGTCTGTCCTTTCCTCTACAGAACCTTTTTCCTAGGATTTGTCCTTTTTCCCTGAATCAGACATCTGCATTGCACATTTTTGAGCTCTTAGTAATTTTGATGACCCACATTCTAGAGTAGTATGGGGACACTTACTAATCCAGAGACTTTTCTAATTATTTTTTTATCCTACACATACACACACATACAAGAAAATATACTGAAAAGAATGACTGTCCCAATAGATCCACAAACTGCACGGACCAGCAGCCAGTAGAAAAACAAACAAATGAAACCAAACCAGAGTAAGTTCTTGGTCTATAACATACTTTCATCTGTAAATGTTGAAGTCCTTGACTATGTTTCAACTATTCTGTCTGATAAAATAGGATCTGGCAAGAGTCTTTCTGACTTACAGCAGAGTCTGACCCTGTTCACTTACTATGAATGTTTTGCCTACTTTATGGTGCTCTAGATAAAAGACCTTGGCCACTGAATAAAAATATTCCCAGTGTATACATAAGTTCATATTTGACTTTGCATGCAGAAACCTGAACCTGACGGAGCTCTTCATATGCAAAACAGTTAACAGTCTTTCATGGGCTAGAATAAATCCGCATGTACACAAAGACTCAGATAGCTCCCATTTGAAAAAAGGAGAGCCGTAGGAATCATGCTTCTAAGGGTAATTTTATTCTCATTTGTTAAAAGTCCCTGAGACTGGAAGAGGTCACGTTCATCTGGAAATCATCTTGCTGGCAATCTCTACTATAAAGATGAAAAACAGTATGATTTACATTAAATTTCATTCCCTGTTGAACAGCAAGATGTATTCTTTGGACTTTGCTGCAGGACCCTGGCAGACACCTGATGCAGCACTGACCTCAATTCATCTGTTTTCCGCCTCCACTTACTTTTCCGTGAAGCATGACCTGTGTTAGACTGTGCTACCCATACAGCACCTTATCTGGGGCTCTTTCCTGTATGTTTTTACCCTGTAAAGGAATCCACAGCTGGGCATGCGTAAGTAATTTCATTATTAGCACCAGTGATGATTGAAAGATTTTGTGCCAGGTACAAAGAAGGTGTTTTCTGAATCAGCTGAGACATTTCTGGTAATGAATGGTGTTACTGATAACCTGACCTCCCTTTTCCAGGCTTACAGTTCATGGCACGTTGGCCGCCTTAGGGAATTGTTGAAAGCCATCAGGCAGCTGCTCCTGCTCTTGTACGAGAAATGGCCACTCTCCTTACATTCTTGTTGTCACAGGAGTGGAAATTTCTTTTATTCTGTCTGGATTTATGTTTCCTCCCCTCACACTAATCTCTCTGAAAGTGCCTGACGTATAATGATGTCAACAGGGAACCCACAGTCAGAAAAAAGCCTCCAGTCTCCGTGGGGAAAGCAGGATTCATTTTAGGACATATTTGTCTCTGTTTTATGGAAAACCAGATGTGACTGATAACCTCGGTCACGGAAACTGAAGTGCACGCTGAAGGAGGGGGCAGAGAAAAGCGAAACAAATACTGATTTCAACAGTAAAGCGTCCAGCTGGGTGAACCGAGCAGGCAGCAGGAACTCGCATCCTGGGAGCGAGCAGCGTCATTCATCCTTTAACATCATCCCAAACTGCAGAACAACCTTTTTTCCCAGCTGAGACCAAGGGAAGAAAACAGCCGGGTTTCCTCCCTCTTGCAGTCCTGGGCTGCGGGCCCCCCTCGGCGTGCGGCAGCTTTGCATCCTCGCCTCTCCGGCCGCGGGACGGTGAGAAAAGCTGCCGTGGCTGAGCACAGACCGCTTGGTGCCAGCCGGACCCGCACTCACGGCCAGCACGGAGCAGCACATTAATTATGAACTCGTGGGTCCAGAGTCACCCTCCACGCGCTCCCCTCCGCTCCCTGCAACCACGGCCGGAGCAGCGCGTGGGAAAGGTCCGCGTAGACCCGGTGACCACGCTCTCACCTGAAATCCCTGGATCACTTTTGCCAGTGAGTGAGCATTATTTATAAACCTCCAAAATGTGAGTTTAGCGGTCACGGGGGAAACAGCATGAGACAGCCCTCCCTGAATTACCTGATCTTTTAGGATTTTTTCAGACCCTGATTCAGCCATCGAGTTTCTTTCTTGGTTGAAAGTTAAGCTTATGTAATTGAGACTGGATGAATTAGGTCTGCAGGACACCCAGCATCACCGCCACTGAATCCCTAAGCCACTGATAGGAAACTGACTGAAATAAACTGAAAATATAAACATTTCACTATAGAAATGGAGACAGTACACCATACAGCATACCTAATAACATGTATTCTCTGAAGTTAAAGGCTTTAAAAATATCTGTCAAAATAAAAGTGTTGTCTACTTTCAGGTCCTGGATAATTATTTAGAATTGAATACATAGCACAGGAGGGTGCAGAAAGGAAAACCAGTTGCCTCCAAGAAGAAATTCCTCAAATACATTTTATAATTTATTTTACTGAGATATTGCCACTGCTATCACAAGACAGAAAAATGTTAACCTATTCTTTGTTCTTTAAAACTAAGAACTTGATATTAATATGCTTTACATATTAAAAATAAAGTCACATCTAGCTTCAAACTTCCATTTAAAAATGCTCAAGCTGCCAAGCTAGCTAAGGCTGCCAAACTTTGCCAGATCAACACAGGCTCTTCAAATCTGCCTCATCCTCCAAACAAAAGCGAAATGGTCAGAGAGCTTGTGAGCAGAGAGAAACTGGTTTTGGGGTGGGGCCGGGAATAATTTTTCTATATTAGGTCTTCCTCATGTTGATAGGGAGATTATTTTTAAGTATTTTACCACTGGGAATTGTTAAAAGGTAACTTTTCTGAAGGCTTTTTCTATACAAAAATCAAAGACAGAGAAAATCTTTGGCAATTTCTTAAAACAAAATGGGATTATGGCACATAAACATTAGGCAAACATCTCCTTTAAAATTTCTTTTGAAGAAAAAACAAATTTCTTTATCTTTTCTTCCTTCAGCACCTCAGCTCTTATGATGAACAGAGTGGCATTTTTGTCGGGGGGGGGGGTTATGAATGATTAATTGGAATTTCCCAGAAATAAAGTTTTATCAGATTGATTAGAGACTCCACAGCTACCGGTACAATAATTTCTGTTATCATCCTACATACTGAACTTCCAGGCCAAGATCCTACAGAAGTAGGGTTATGATCAAAATCAGAGGTTAAATCTGTGCCAGCTTTTTTATCATTTCAGAATTACTTTGTTTCTCAGCTGGAAGAATGAGTTCTTTCTATTTTGTTTTTTGTTTCAAAAAAGCATCCAGGAGAGAAATAAGGTGTTTCCTCCAACGTCTCTTACCCCTGCAGAACTGACCTTGTCATTTCTGCTCTACAAATGAGCAAAATCAAGCAGCTCTTCCTCTGCAACACATCAGAAAACTCCTGGCAGATAGTGAAGATCTTTGTACCCTTTATGGCAGTAATGCCACTCCATGGTCAGTTCCTGGGGTTGTTAGAAAAATGATAGTTTCTCCTTGTTCTTTCTGTGACTTTTGGCCTCTGCTTTGTTTTTCATTCCACTTTGCATTTTTACCCATTACTGCAAGAAACCCCACTGACTGAAAAATTGTGTCAACAAGATGTAGACTATTGCAACGTCTATTAACAAGCCAAGACGTATATATAATAAACGTGTTTATGCCCACAGGTGGTGTAGACTGTAAAAATATTTAATGTTCAAATTTTTTTATTGGATAATCTAATGCAAGAGCTATTTTTACACAAAGGAATTGAAATCCAAATTCTGGTTTTCATTGTTATTTGTAAAAAAACTCCTTTGTAATGTAATTGTAGTCAGTGGCGTAGCTTCAGTTTTATACACTGATGAAAGAGAGCACAACCGATTACAGTTGTTCAAGCTCCATCTATAATTATATCTCCATAAATTTCTTTAAACTTTGCCTAAATATTCAGACCATATATTTACCCCACTGAAGTTAGTCGCAGTCTCCAGCAGGGATAGGACTTCCACTTGGGTCCCTAATTTCTTCCTCCCTCTTTAGTGTCCTCCCACAACTTTCTCCATTGTGCAATCTCAAGGAAAATTTCCGACTTATTTTTGTCTCTCTTCTGTGACCACATTTTTCCTTACATATAGTCATAGCATATTATCTAGTGGTATAGAGAGATGACTAAAAGTTCATCACCTTGGAAGACTTTTTTTCTTCTGAGAAGAAACCATTTTTCTTCATCACAGCATCCAAGGATATAGAATGTGTCCTTTGAACCATTTCTGGGAAAGTGCCTTGGGCACCAACAGCCAAGAGACAGGTAAGCATCAAAAATCACAGCATCTCTTTCCAAACCTTTGGTAAGAAATGATTCATGCCCATCTAAAGCTCACTTGTTACCACCTGTCTCTCTGTTGGGGCTTTTCTACTTTGTTATGTGTGATACAAAGGCTTGAACCAATATAAAGACTCAACTGCTGAGCTCCTTTAAAACTGCTTTTTCTTTTCATGTCTCTTGACATGATACTGGCACACAGCAATAAGAAGAGCACAACATCTATCCTATGTGACACAGATCACACCTTTACAGTCACAGTAGCTCCTGCATGGCATATATTACACACCTACTTATTTAGACTCAGCTCTGAGTTTGTATGCAAGCCTAGAGTTGCCACTTGCTCGCACAATCTCCACTCTGGCTTGTATTTCAACCTACCCTTATAGGCTGTATGGACCCAACCAGCTCAAGCTGGCTCTTCCTCAACCCCCAGCAAGTCTCTCAAGCTCCTACATGCCTTGGTGCCTCGGACCACCAAATTCTCACTGGCATTCCCCTGCCAACTTCTGTTGGTATCAGGCTGCAAAGCTGCTCTCCCATTTCTAGTACTGTGTCAGATATTTTGAAGATCTTCTGCCTACAACCCCAAGGTGCGTAAAGGATTACCCAACAACTGACATAGTTTTGCAAAGGGAAAAAAAAAATAATCCAGATGTTAGACAGTAGACCTGAAATCTGCCCGAGAAACATATTTAACAAGGTAGCTGAATAGTGGGGGGAAAAAAAAGCCAAAAAAAGCAGCTCAGGAACATATATCCAACTTGATGGCAGCAAGTAATTTTTATGAGCTTTCTTGTGAGGTCTTTGACATCCAAGCCACTGAGGAACCACTGGTGGCTCACAGTTCCCTGCCTTCCTACAGTCTCTGGAGAGAAATCCCAGCACCAAGCACTGCTGCCTCACAGTCTAGGGATCCTGAGAAAGGACTTTCTGGCCTGATATCCAGCCCATGAAGATCCAGGGCTCTCTAAACCCACCCTGACAGACTCCATGAAGGAAGCCCCAGGGACTGGTCCTGCCATGACCAGGAGCTAAACCCTGCTGAGGAAGCATCTGTGCTGCTGATGAGCCAACCAGTATGGTTGGCTACAGCCAGACTCAGTAGATGCCTCTGTGATTGTTCCCATCGTCCCCACGTGTAGTAGCAGCACCTGTCCCCAAGAAAATCTGGCACCCAGCTCTCACGGGTACAATTTCTAAAGAAGCTGTAGAAAGTGTAGGAGCCCAAGTCTCCATGAGACTATTATTATGGCTCAGTGCATACCCTGCAGAAGCTGGCTCCTTCCCATGCCTCCCTCTTCCCCATGTACTCTGTGCAGGTCCACCTCAGCTCCATCCTTCTCTCCAACCTCCAACCCTAGGAGTCATTCCTGGGCCTGCCAGCTCTCTAGACCCAAAAGAAGCCAGCTCGTAGTGTTGGCCACCAATCCCAGTTTCCCTAATCTATGCAAAGTTCTCTGCCAAAGAAAGATCTGCCTTGGGCTCTTGTAAAGTAACTAGCTGTCATTTGGGACTTGAGGAGACCTGTGTCTGCATGTGCTTCTACTCTCCTGGGTAGCAAAGGTTGGTCACATTCCCACACATTGAGGACCAGACACTAGGACAGCCACAGGTAGCCTGACTCAAACATTTCTGTTAGTCTCTCTCTGAGCTTTTCAAAACCTCTGGCCCCTGCTCTTTGCTCTCAGATTAGGCAGACTCAGATCTGCAAGATGAACTTAGGTGCTCCCTGAATTGAATCTCGGCCGAGAGGAACTCCAGGTTGTCCCAGACCAACCTGGCTGGTGGCTGAGTGATTAAAAGTACTACATTAAAGATCTGGCCTCTCTTCTGGATCTCTCTATAGCACAGCATCACATGAAATGGGTCTTTTGCAAATGTGGCCAGAGCAGAATTCCTACTCTCAAATACCTGCTCTAGTTTCCAGGGAGGGACCTGAATAAGCAGGATTTTCTTGATTCTATCATCACTCACTGCAGACTGGAAATAGATACAGCAGGGACATACCATTAACAGGTTGTCTCGTGCAGCACAGTCTGATCAGCACCTCTCCCTGCCTTCATCCCTTGCTTGATGTCTCCCACTCCTTACTGTCTCCCAGTCATTTCTCCAGCAGCTTCACTAACAGCCAGGACAAGGGCAGTATAGTCCTATAGACTGGATGAGGAGGAGCTCCACCATGGAAAACATCTCTCCTGTGAGCCTGGAGAATTCCCACAGGGAGATGAGAGCACCGGTACTCTCCTGCAGGGAGTTTCTTCTCTAAGATCAGTCCTCAGAAAAAGCTTCTTGACTCAGCTCACCTCCCCCCTCATTTTATTACTTAGTAAACTGGGCAGAGCAACTTAGTGGAAATACACCCTGTTACTCTCTGCTTTGGAGCAGCACTCTGAGAAACGCTGTGCTGAGCATTGCAAGAGCTCCTGGCCTTTAGGACCGGCCAAGCTGGTGGTAGCACAATGCCATGCTGCTCACCGGCTCACCTGTGGTAGCTTTATTCATCGGTAGGATGTAAAGATAATACAGTACATTCATACAAGCACACAGGAGAGCGCAACAGTGAAGCAAGGCTACAAAAATATAAAACAAGGAAACACGTTGCCAAAATTAAAGACATAAAAAGATGTAACAACATTCCTTAGTTATTTCAGTATCTTAGCTCTGGTGGGAGGCTCACTAACTGGTTTTTATGGCTCACCGCAGGCAAACACTTCTCAGAGAGTCTTTTAGAGCAACAACTTTTTTTTTCTTGTGTTAAGCAGGTTCTCTGGGCAAGCTGCATCTTTCCTTGCATACAGTGGAGCAGCCTCTCTAGCTTTTGTCTTCCTGCAGTTGTGCCAATCATCTCCTGTGATGGTACCCTGCAACATTATGTGGTGCTAAGGGTGAGGATCAGCCATTTCTTTCTTAAATGATTTTAGCATGTATTTTGTTGTGTACTTGAATTAACACATTTCTGGTTTTCTTGTTTCAAGTTCTTTAAAACCAAGTTCACTACAAAGTTTATTAATTAAATGCAGCTCTTAATAATTTAAGGAAAATTAACCTGTCCTGGTTTCAGCTGGGTTAATTTTCTTCACAGAAGCTAGTGTGAGGCTGTGTTTTGGATTTGAGTTGTTGCTGAGCAGTCAAGGACAGTCCAGCTTCTCGTGCTGGCCTGGCAGCGAGCAGGCTGGGGGTGCCCGGGGAGCTGGGAGGGGACACAGCCGGGACAGCTGACCCAGGCTGGCCAAAGGAATATTCCATACCATATGACATCATGCTCAGTATGTCATGAGCTCCCTCAGAGCTGGGACAAAGAAGAAGGAAGGGGTGGAGGGACGTTCGGAGTGATGGCGTCTGTCTTCCCAAGAAACCATTACGTGTGCTGGAGCCCTGCTTCCCTGGAGATGGCTGAACACCTGCCTGCCCGTGGGGAGTGGTGAATGGATTCCTTGTTCTGTTTTGCTTGTGTGCGCGGCTTTTGCTTTACCTGTTAAACTGTCTGTATCTCAACCCATGAGTTTCCTTACTTTCACTCTTCTGATTCTCTCCCCCATCCCACCGTGGGTGATTGAGTGAGCAGCTGCGTGGTGCTTAGTTGCTGGCTGGGGCTAAACCATGACATAGCCCAATCTTAATACCTAGTAGCTTAAACACAATACTTAATGAGTGATAAAACTGAGATATAGAGTGTTTGAGTTAGTTGACAGCCCATGTCACCTGTTAGATCTAAAGAAAACTTTACAGGTTGCTACCTCTAGATTGTCTATGGCTGAAGAAACCATATTGGCTTGAAGTTCTCAGCTGTGCTTCTCTGTCTCATATAGACATGGGATGCATCTGATGGGTTCTCTTGTTTTGGTTAACATGTTTCCAGGGGTTCAGTTTTCTGCCCTAAATTGGTGTCTCCCCTTTGAGGGAAGGTGAGATGCTAGGCAGCAAAAACCATCCTCAAGCCAGAGTGCTACAGACCATGTGGTTGTGTGGTTGCACGGAAGGCCTCAGCAAACCCAGGAAGCATTGAAGGTGGTCTTTTGCACACCAGCACTACAACCACCACTGATGGCCAGCATGGTGATAGCATGGAGCGTGGTTGTGCTGGCTGTTCAGCATGATCAAGGAGACTATGTTTGTGTTTTTACCTGTGGGTGCACAAAGCAGCCTGCCCTGGTGTTTGGCCACAGCTGCATAGGGGTTGCTGTGGATCCTGCCTGCCTAGTGCATCTCCATTTTCTTTGCTTGAACCCAGGGCTTTGGGAAGGAGCTGGTGTCCCTGCAGGTCTGGGTCTTCTATGGAATTGGAAACTTGTCCCACACCTGGAGCTGGAAACTCAGAACCTCTCCAGCACATGGAAGCAGAGGTGTAGTTTGGGGTGTGGATCGGGCAGGACGGGTGGGATACATGAGTCAATGCGCATGAGTCAAGCGGCCAGTGCAAGCTAGAGCGCCCTGCTGAGGGAGGGTGCAAACGCGCCTGGACCAGCTTGCAGGCCTCTGTCTGAGCCCAGCACAGACCAATATGGATGCATATCTTTGTGTATGGTCTGGCAGCATGGACACTACTTAAGACCTAGCTAAACTGCATACTTCTGTCTTACTGACTCCAGCAGATCTTACACGTGTTTTTCAAGGTAGCGGCGTGTCCTCGTGCTTCGCCGAGCGGAGAGTCAGTGCAGCAGTCACAGCTCCACAGGAGTGAACATCCACACATGTGCTGGCTGGGTTAAAAGTTGATAAAGCTACAATTTTCCTCTGAGTCAGAACCCAAATGGGGATTGTCTAACAGGGTCTTCAAATAAAGCTGTTTCTTCTGTGATCAGCTCCTTTGTAACAGTAGGATTTAATTTATAAAGTGGAAAAGGAGGAGAGAACCCCAAACGAGGGGTGGGAAGCTCATAGCTAAGGCCTCAAAAGTTGGCAGTTTTCTTCTTTTAAATGACCCCTCAAGCCCTGTATTAGACATACATGTAGTGGGATAGCGCAGAGGTCAGTAGACACCAGTGAACTCCTTAAGACCAGCACGTTTGGCCCAGCCTGTTCATCACTTCTGAGCAGGCAGGCTGGGCCAAATGATTTTTTCTTTTATTCCAGAAGTCCTGAGTGAGGGCTGCTTTTCCTTCCCCACTAGGTCTCTTCTCATAGTGCAACGAGGTGGTTTGGCCAGTCTCCAGCCCAAGAACAGCAGGTCGAGGCTGGCTGTGCAATGAGTGTCACACCACATAGACAGGACTCACCACAGTACGAACCACTGCATGGGCTTTGTAAGTGTGATTGCACAGGATGGGCAGGAGCAGAGAGGTGGTGCAGGATGGTCGGCAGCATGGTTCCTTGTCCTGTCCTGCAGGTACCACCTCACCACTGAGGATGATGCATCAGCCTGAGGTGCAGCAATTGTTTGTGATGTGCCAACAGTGACCACTCCATCATAGGAGAGCAGGGAGACCCATGGAGACTGGGACTGGTGTTTGGTCCTGCTGCAAACCAGGAGTCTGGCCCTGGACACTAACCACTCAGCCCTTCAGCTGGAGGGTTTGAGAGAGCCTTTACTTCTCCTGTTAACCTAATACGGCTGGAGCAGCCCACAGGAGCAAAGGAACTGTTTGACATGGGATGGATGCACAAAGGTCTCATTTTCCCTAAGCATCCCTAAGCGTCTCCCACAGCATTCTCCTGGAGAA
>NW_010565693.1:0-1432 GCF_000687285.1 Phaethon lepturus
GTCTCTGCTGCTCCTTCCTCCTCATGCTCTTATCCTGTTCCAGCTTGGGGTCTCACCCATGGGACTAGGTCCTTCACAAACCTTTCCAGCATGGGTCCTTCCCACAGACTGCAGTTCTTCACAAACTGCTCCAGCCTGGGTCCTTTCCATGGGGTGTAGTACAGACTGCTCCAGCCTAAGTGCCTTCCACAGTGGGCCACAGGTCCTCTCAGAAAATCTGCTCCAGCAGGGACTCCTCTCCATGGGGCCACAGGTCCTGCCCGGCTCCTGGTTCCAGCATAGGCTCTACACAGTTTCCTTCAGGGCACATCCACCTTGCTCTGGCATGGTGTCCTCCATGGGCTGCAGGTGGAGATCTGCTCCACCGTGGAGGTCCATTTGCTGCAGGTGGACAGCCTGCCTCACCATGGTTTTCACCATGTGCTGGGGAATCTCTGCTCCGGCTACAGAAGCAGTTCCTCCCCCTCCTTCTTCACTGACTTGGTGTCTCAGAATTGTTTCTCTCACATATTCTCACTCTTCTCTCCCAGCAGCTGTTGTGCAGCTTTTTTTGTCCCTTCTTAAATATGTTCTCACATACTTATGAATATCACTGACAGGCTCAGCTTTGGCCAGTGGCGAGTCCATCTTTGAGGCAGCTGGAAACAGCTTTGTCTGACATGGGGACAGCTTCTGGCATCTCACAGAATGCATCTCCTGCATCCTGCTCCCACTATCAAAACTTGTCACATAAATCCAATACAGTGTACACACCATTGCTGAGAGCACAGCTTCAGGACAAGGTTCCCAGCCCAAGACCAGCACAGACAGCATCAACAGATCAAGAACAAAATGGCACTTTTATTGAATGCAGGTACAGCTCCAAAGTGGCAGCTCCAGAGGGATCCAGGGCACATGTCTGCAAGAACAGCAGACAGGCATTTAGCCAAAATGGCCTAGAAAAGCCCTCGCAAGGGGCCGTGCTCAATGTGGCCGAGTAAGGCAAAATCTCGCCCAGGACCAGTGTCAATCACCCTGAGGGGAAAAAATTCCTTTCTGACTGCAGACCCAGGGCACCAGTGGTATCTTCATGCTGAAAAAGAAGCATCTAATTGCTGCAAGAGCAGCAGGCAGGAACTCATCCAAAATGGTCCAGAGGAGCCCTGGCAAGGGGCTCGGCTCAGTGTGGCCGAGGAAGGCGAAAAACCCAAAGGGAAAAAAAAGTCCTTCCAGACCCTAGACCCAGGGCACCAGTGGTGTCTTCATGCTGCCAGAGCAGCAAGTGGTTAATTAGCCAAAATAGCCCAGAGGAGCCCTGGCAAGGGGCTCGGCTCAATGCTGCAGAGGAAAGAAAGAAACCAAACCCTGGGGACCAGAGCCAATCTGCCCCGGTGGAAAAATCGTCCCCCCTGAGCGCAGACGCAGGGCACCAGTGGCGTCTTGTGCTGCAAGA
>NW_010565694.1:0-212 GCF_000687285.1 Phaethon lepturus
TCCCCAGATCTCTCGTAGCTGCCCGGTCCGCGCAGGCAGCAGCTGCTTCCTTTCCCCTCCTCTTTGGG
This sequence comes from Phaethon lepturus, assembly GCF_000687285.1. NCBI lineage: Eukaryota > Metazoa > Chordata > Aves > Phaethontiformes > Phaethontidae > Phaethon > Phaethon lepturus. The sequence goes on from NW_010565694.1 coordinate 69, forward strand.
AATCCCTGCACGGGAAAGCCACTCACTGAAGGTGGGTGAGGGCGTTTTGCTTCGCCTTTCCAGCCCCCCGCGGGGAGAGCTGTCTGCCGAGAGCTGTGGTGTGGGCAAGGTGGCGGTCACGGCAGGGGGGGGGGGGGGGCGGGG
>NW_010565694.1:233-7692 GCF_000687285.1 Phaethon lepturus
GGTGCGGGCAGCGCCTGGCCCCAGCGGGAGAGGGACTGAGATGGGACCCTGCCGTGTCCCTCATCCCCATCCCCGGAGGCAACGCTGGGCTCAGGGCTCGGGGAGCCCTGGGGACCCCGAAAGAGAAGTGGAACCTAGGGACCCAGTGGGCATCATCTCTGTTTTGCCTTGACTGGGTTTTGCCAAAGACTGACTGACTAGTATTGAAGGGGTTTTTTGAGTGTCCTCACTGTCAGTCACCGAGTGCTACAGATGTGAGCTCACCTGTGCTCAGATGTGCTCCCTTAGCTAATTTTCAACCCTCCTTTCTTCATGAGGGGGACGTGAAGATCTGAACGCCTCCTTGTCTCACTGACTCAGGAGACAATTTCCCGCTCTTCACCCAGTAGCTAGCAATGGGGTGAGAAGTAAGAGATGGCACCAAGGTGGTGGTAGTTCCTTGTAGACCCTTGTTTGGGCTACCCGGCTTGAGGTTGGGGCATTCCCTCAGCCAGACACGCTGTGTCTGAGCACCGCTTCTGCTCTGGGGGGGTAACATCAACTGCTCGGCACAGGGCGGGGATTTGGCTTTGCAGGACTGCTGGCATCAGGGGTTGGCTTGTGTATTGCGAGATAAAGCGAGGCCTTAAAGCACGAAAGTAGCATGCGTGGTGTGGCCCACCAAGAAGCACCTGTGTGAAAGCAGATGGCAAAGCGATAAGTCCTGCGTGAATGTGGAGATGGTCTGATAAAGGTGTCTCTTCTAGAAAAAAAATACAACACAAAACACAAAACTAACAAACACCACAGAAACAAAGTGCACCCCTTGGGGTCTCTGAGGTAAGAATTAATTTTGATTTTTGTTGAGCAAGTAACAAGTCACACAGAGGGAGGGGGGACTCCCCTCCCTGTCCCTGTCCCCGTGTTACTGGAGGAGATCTGTGTGAGCCTTGGGAATTTTACGGTGGTTGTCCTGGGTTCCCTTGCTATCAAAGCTGTTTGTAAAAAAAAGCTGCTGTAGCATGAAAGTATGTGTGAGTGCATGCAGACAGATGTGCCTGCCGTGGGGCCGAGGAACTGAGTGCAATCCAAATATTGCTGGCAGCATGCTTGGTCTAAAGAGTAGCTAAAAAAGTGTTTGAAACACTATCAAAAATAGCCTAAAAAGAGTCCTGGGATTCAATTGTTTCAGTTCAAGCTCTTCATTGAATGGAGCAGGTGAAGCTGGAAACACTGGCACAGGTTGCCCTGTGAAACATTCAAGGTCAGGTTGGATGGGGCTCTGAGCCACCTGCTTGAGTTGAAGATGTCCCTGCTCATTGCAGGGAGGTTGGACTAGATGACCGTTACAGGTCCCTTCCAACCCAAACTATTCTATGATTCTGTGATTGTAAGCTGTGTCTCTCTGGAGGATCCCAGGGGCACTGTCACCTGAACACACCTGTGGAGATGGACCTTACAAGATTGTGCTTAGAAACCATTGAGTAGGGACAGTTTCTCCCCAGTAATGAACTGGCTTTCTGTGGGTCTTCTCCACACCTGAACAGGGATGTGATGGGGGGTTGGTAGGCTGATGAAGGGCAGATTTCTCTCTGGCATACAAAAAGGAGTGGGGAAACAGGGATGAAAAGAACGTATAGCATGGAGCGATGAGAGGGGCTGGGGAGAGCAACAGGGAGGCAGTATTAGTCTATGTAATACTTAAAGGTCTTTTAGGAGAAGAGCTGGGTTAGTTTGGTCTGCTTAAGGGGAGGATGTATGACAGAACAAGGGATATTGCAATTGGAGTGGCATATCATGAATACTTAGCTGGCATGGCCACTCTGCTCCTGAGACTTATCTCAACTATCTCACACAGGTGAGATACGACACTGCCCCACCTCATTGTCTATTGTGTTGCATCTTTGGTGGCACCATCACAACAGTAACAAAGATCTTGACAACACTGCAGAGGCATCCATGGAGTGGTAGCATCAGGCAGGTCACTGTGCACAGCCAAAGCCCTGTGGTCTCCCTGACGACTTGTCACTCTTCACATGTGTGGAAATATGGACAGAAAAAGGTGCTCCATTGGGAAAAAGGTTGACTATCTGGAAAATAACTGGAATATATATACCTGTTCCAGGGAGAAAGGCAGAGTTTTTGCCAAGAAAGTTTGGACTAGATGATCCCTGAGGTCACTTCCAACCTGGTATTTTATGATTCTATGAATATGGGAAGGTCAGGCAGGTCTCAAAGGGCGTTTCAGAAGGCAGCTATCAGGTTCTGCAGGAGTATCCCCCGTCTCCTAGTACTGTATTAAGCTACAGGCAGTTACTGACTTCCTAAGCAGCTTTATCAACAAGGTTTTTTATTAGGGCATAACTGCACAGGCAGTTACGTGTGTGTAACAAAAAAAAAAAAAGAAAAAAGAAAAAGCTACAGATTGATTTATTAATTTATCTATCGCTTTGTTAGTAGGTCATATGTAGTCTAATGCTAACCTTTATTCTTGCCTGCAAAACTCCTGTGGCTTGGGAGGAGAAAAATAGCTGGGCATAGCTGGAATTTCAGACATGAGTTTTCAAACTTTTCTTAATTTTTTTTTTTCATAAATATAAGGACAGAGACCATGGGAGCCCAGGTCTAATCAACTAGGTTGAGATTCCTCAGTGCCAGAGTAATTTCTGCAGCAAGGGCTTTAAGGCTGGGTGCGTTGGCCTTTTTCAGTGCTGCACAGTGAGGAATCAGAGCCAGGATCTTCAGCCTCTAGTCCTGATGACTCAGCAGATATGAGACCCCGTGTTCAAATGTGACAAAATATCCCAAACAGGGTGATGATTAGAAAAGCAATTCTGCACTTTGTAGAAAATCAGTAAAGGAGATTATATAGGAAGAAGAACGGCATTGGAGGTTTCTAAAACGTTTGAGGTGGAGGAATGGGTGGTGGGTGGATAAGAGGTGAATGCAAACCTGCAGACTTTTCCTTTAATGGTGCTGGTAAGCAATGGGTCAAAGAGCAAATAGCATCAACTAGTAGGCAGGTGTCAACACTTTTCTTTGATGTGATGGTGGTCACAGCACACAAACACCAGCCTTTTGGCTTTAGTGTGAGGAAGAAAGCAGAGAGAAGTTTGAAGACAGTTTTATATAGGTGCCATCTCCTTTGTGAGCATTGATTTCGCTAGATAGTCACTGATAATGACCCAAGTTCAGGGCTACCTCAGGCTGTGTGGAGAGTAGTTTGAGAACCATAATGTGCATTTTTTCCTTCTCCTTTTTACAAGATTTATTGACACAGCTGTGAGGCCAATAATTTAATTTGTAAAATGTTTGGATTTGGTGGCAGGAAAAAATGATTATGTTTCTTTGGGCTCTTCCAGGCAAAACCACATTCTGACCAAACGTGAACTAAAAAAAAAAAAAGAAAAGAAAAGAAAAAAAAGGAAAAGCTATGGATTGATTTATTAATTTATCTATTTGCTTTGCTAGCAGCTCATATGTAGTCTAATACTAATGGTTCCAGACACCTTTATTCTTGCCTGCAAAACTCCCGTGGCTCTGGAGGGAAGATGAGCTGAGGTTTATCTATTGAGTGCTTCTCAATGGAAGGCTACAGGCTTGCAACATGGATTAATGATGCACAGATAGTCTTAGGCATTGTAGGTTCAAAGTTGGTGTATCTTGTCCCTCTAACCTTCCCATCATTCTTTATTGCTTGACAGCATCTGGTTACCAGAGACAGGCTTCATACACTTCTCTTTAGAAGGACTCCTATCCTACACTTCCATAAATTGTAGATGTCATTTAAAATTACTCTGGTTATAGCAGCTGAAGATTCAGCTATGTAAATGGGTATCTCGTGGCTCAAAGTTGGTAGACATAATCCCCAATATCTGTGTCATACATGGGGCTTTCCCAAAGCTGGTCTTTTATTTGGCTGTCCCCCCTCACAAATCCACCTGCGGAATGAAATTATTGCCAAGACATCATCATGAAGGTAAGCACCAAATGTGTTTCATATGGATCAGAGCTTCAGACCCAAGTCTGTTTCTGATGAAGTGAGGATGCCTCCTAAATACAGAGAGAGAGAGTTTTGGCTGAGAGCAGCAGGCTTTTATGCATTTTCTTCATAACTTCTCCTATCAGTGTCTGAATTGCTTTGATAGCCATCAGCTGCCAGCGTGCAACAGTCTCATTGCCTGCGTTAACCAAGACAGAGCCGGGGACAGGACTTGGCTTCCTCGCCCCCCTCACAGTTGTGCCACTGCCTCTTTGTGTCCCCTCGGGCAGGTCCTGTCCCCATTTCACACTGCAGCAGTCCTGCCTGCAGTGTGAGTACTTTGCTAGCAGGACTTCTCCAGGGAGGGCATTAGTTAAAAATGATAGCTGTGGATTTTCGCGAAAGTATAAGATTTACATGATTATGCTGGGTGTCTGTCTGTTGAAAGAGTTGTGCATGTTTAGCTTCTCCTGCCTTCCCCCAGGTGATAGGAAAAGGCACTGGTCAAAAATTTCAGAAGTCCTCCATACCCACATGGGACATTTGACTTATTTCTTCAGAAGCTCTGGGCTCCCACGTTGGGGTGTTAAGAGTTGCTTTAGCATCTTGCCAGTGCTCAGCTTACTGAGAACTGCTCTTTTTGGATGGCCTCAGTGTCCCAGTGGGGTCTTGAGCATTCCTGTCTGGACAACCCTGGCTCTTATGCATGAATGGAAAAGAAGCTGTTTTAAACAAAAAGAAACACTGGCAGCTGTGGCCTAGCAAAAGCTGAACACCCACAGCTTCAGCTGAAGATACATTTGAGTATAAAGCCTGACAGTGTCTTGCGTTCTGGACCAGAAAGCAGGGTAAGGTTTCCTCACTCTTTCATATTTGTGACCAGGAGATGCAGGTGGGCACCCTGGATTAAGATGTTCATTGTTTTCTTATAATAGAGCTCAACCATCCTCATTCTTAGGGTGCTTATGTTAAAAGTAGAATTTTCTGTTTCTATTAAAGAGAAACTTTGACTGACAGCTGTCAGCTTGGCATGGATGGGCCCAAACAAAGTCTACCCATTTGTTTTCTTTCTGTGTTCTGATGTCCTCCAAGAAGTCAGACCCAATTTCCCACCACTCCGAGTTTTGTCCCACCCAGGGTTTGCTGCATCCTGAGATGACTTACCTTCAGCCTCCCATTGCTGGTCTCTCAGCTCTGGGAGGTACCTCCACTGGTGCCTCTGTTGTTTATTCCATCCATACTGAAACCATATGTGTTTTCCTCTTGGCTGCTGCTTATTTTGGCATCCTGGGTGAAGCTTCTGGAGTCCTCTTAATCCCTTATGCCTTCTAATAGACTCATGATGGGCTTTGACTTGTAATCCTTGTGTCTGGGTTAGGTGTGGGAAAGTAGAAGGAAGAAAAAGCATTTTTACCCCTGTGGATGCCAGCAGCTGGCTCTGCACTACAAGTAATTCTTCTTGTGGATGGGGAAGGAAAGGAGAGCCTTTAGGCTGAAACAGCTTTGGAAGAAGATAACACTTAGGCTAAGCTTTGCAGCACAACTTAAATAATTAATTTCTAATACTTGGGTTGATAATACATTCCAGGACTGTGTGGTCATCTCTGTGTTTCTCTTCTCTTTCTCAATAGCTCCCACGTTGTTCTTCTGTTTTATTAGTCTGGGTCTGTCATTCCACTTAACCTATAAAGCAAATGAGAGATGAGCACGTTGGAAGGCCAATTTTCATGAACTCCAGGATGGCATGCGATGAGCCCAAAAGGAAACCTGAGAGGTATTTGCAGAAGTAATGGTGGGCTCATGCATCATCCATGGAGGGTTGTGAGTCACCTGGGTCCTGATGTTGCTGGACATGTGCACAGTTAGGTCTTTGCTGTCATGGAGCAATTCCAGCCCTGCAAAAGGACCTTCTCCTAAGAACTTGCCTTGCAGATTCGGAAGGAGTTATAAGAAAAAATGTCTCATGTTTGGTGATGGGACAGCATAGCAAGGTCACTTGGCCCAACATTTCATTGACGCTCAGATGAACAGAACTCTCAATACCTGTAATGCTTTGGCTGCTTTTACACCTTTTTCTTAGAGCTAAACCAAACTCCTTCTACTCATATTAATGTGAACCTATCCTTTCCCTTCATAGCATACTGAAATAATCTCCAATGAAAGGCTTCCAGGTGGATATGAGGCACTAGTTTTATTATTACACCTCTAGCATGCAACTGTCTAGCTTGACTGAGTTAGTAGCTACATTAAATTTAGAAACATGGAACTAATATATGTAGTTTCTGTATGTAGTGGAAAGAACACAGGAAAGACACAGTAGTAGTAAGCAACTCTGTGCAATACCTGACACAAAACTTGCTGTGCGCCACCAGGAACAGTGCAACCCACATAGACTTAACAACTTTGACCAAAATTGCTCTGGATGACTCAGGGGTTTTAGGTTTTATTCTTTTTTTTTTTCTTAAGAAGGTAACAATTTTTTAGCTCCATGTGTACAGTAGCACTTTCCCCTTTCTAAAATTTACGAATGCAACTCAAACTTTAATTTCTGAGTGGTTTAAAAGTTTCAATTCCTTTCCATGCTCTACCAGCTTTTCAGACTACCATTCTGCTTTCCTTTTTGGTGAAGCATTTTGAGTAACAAGAGACAAGAAGATGAGTGGGGAATTGTTTCTGTCTCTTGCTGAAGTTTCCTCATCTCCATATATATATGCTTGGCCTGTGAAAGCAAGATTATAGAGAAAAGAAGGGACCATGGCTTTGCTGAAAGCCAGTTTGGTGCCTTTTGGGGACAACATTAACCACCTGAAGCAGTGACTCTGGTGAATTTGTTTTACTCCACGAAGGGGCCAGCCTTCTTACACCGGGCAGACAACTAATGTACCAGGGCTCTGCAGAGAGACTGGCAGCTTCCCAAATAAGTGCCATTACTACCTTAAAGCATCTCCTGACAGTGCTCTAAACACTTGTGTCATTGCCACTGCCATGCCTGACAAATGCTGTCCTTGGCATTCTCGTATTTGTGGTGCAAGAGGTCACTCTGCATCTGTGTTTTTTGAACAGGTTAATCCTCCTTTCTGGGTTTCAAAGTCCACCAAAATATTCCTGGATGTGTGTGATGACCAAGCAGGCTATAGCTCACATTTATCATCACCAGCTTGTATCTGCTGTGACAAAGGGAACCTGCTGTATCTAGGTTGATAAGAAGGCAGAGACATCAAAATTCATATGGGGGAAATTAAGCGCTCCTCCGAATGGCTGGCACATGTACTTGGCTGCCCGCAGGCTACTAATTCCCTGGTTTTATTTAGAGTAGCAGCTGGGTCATTTTAGCTGTTTAGCAAGGAAGAACCAAACCACAAAAACTGCAGCCAATGCTGAGAACCTGCAAATGGATTACACTGTAAAACTCTTTGGTTACATTTTTATGAGGGAAAAAGGTGGAAAATTAATTAGGAAAATATCCAGGTTCCATTAACTAGCTTGGCCGTTCAGCAG
>NW_010565694.1:7723-22693 GCF_000687285.1 Phaethon lepturus
ATTTATAAGCACTGCCGGCAATATTTCCTGCTGGATCTTGGTCTTGAAGGACCAGGTCATACCCACAGCATCTGTGTGTGGGCTGATATACATTGATGTAAGCATATGAGGGCAAATTCTGTTGGCTTCTTTCTTTGAGTTTTTCTTCCACATTTGACCTTAGGCATTGCAATTACTGTAGTTAAATATATAATGAGATCCCTGCTATTTAACACTGCAGCTCATTTACGGAGATCATTCGCTATTAATTGTCACTGTTTTATTAGAGTGACAAGTGTACATTGTTAAAATTACGTTTAAAAATACATAAAGGTCAGAGAAGCTGCAAGCTGATGACTATGAGGTAGTGGATTTCTGGGGGTCACTTGACCTAATTTTCCAGATTTTGCATCAAAACCTGTACTTAGCTTCCTCAGTGCCCTGGGGTTCCCCAAAGAGGTGGTGCGATTCTGCTAGTGCCGGCTGGTGAATTCCTCTCCCGCCAAAGCTGCTTGGGTGTGGGTGAGCTCCTGAGTTTGTGGTGAAACGATGCATTACGTACCTGGTTTCAGGCTCATATAAGATGCTTCTGCTGCTTTTAGATGATATGCTTAATTCTGTGTGATTTACATATACATATATATAAAACATTTATGCATATACCCACATCCCACATTTTTATGTTTTGCGTCAGTTATTCCGTGTGTATCATATACGCAGTCTTTTTGCACTTAAGGAGATGTTTGTGCAATATTTTTGACTGTTGTTTTTTTTTCCCCCAGCTATATTAAAATGCTTTCTGGAGTATCATCTGGGAGGCTGGAGTATTTGATTACAGGAATAAATGGATATGACGGCAGCACAGTTGAGATCCCTCTAAAACCTCTGCATCCTAGATGGCTGTAGCAATTTATAGAGGAATAATTGAAGAGTTGCATTTGTCCCATTCCCATGTGACTATATGACCGTAAAGGTATTGATCCTGGTTCTACCATCCACTCTGTAACATATACAGCGGGAGCTGTGGTGATATTGGCATTAACACCTTACTGGAAATTTTGGCTTAACACCTCCCTCCCCATATGCTTCCCAAATGTGTTTTTTCTGGCACAAATCGTGTCCGTGGAGCAGCCTTGGCCTGGGAGAATGCTCGGAAGCAGCAGGGTGCTGTGCAGGGCTGCTGGGCAGCACCACAGCCCTCTCATTTGTGCACCAACACTGCCCTCGCGTGTCAGCGATTTCCGAGACCAAACCCGTGCCTGCGGGTGGGCTCTGCCCACAGCTCCCACGCCTGCGGGGCTTGCTGTGGGCTACCTGCAGCCAACACCAGTTATTCAGAGACAAGCAAAAATGTCAGTACCCGTATCATTAGAAATTAATCCTTTTCCTCCTGGAGACAAAGCACATAGCTGATGTCCTCCGCTATGTGTGAACACAGCGTCGTTAACCGTTTAAGGGCCGAGATGTTGCCACTTTCCCGTTTGGGGTTGTTTAGGATGGAGACGTGGCAGAGTCTGCATGGTGTGGTTTTTGGGAGGCATGCGGGTGCTGATGGGCATGAAGTCCAAGATGCTTTCTCCTTGTGCCCTGCCAAAGCGCTTCAGTGCCAGGGTGCAGGACTCCCGGTGTCAGTGGGCTGTGGCAGAGCTGCAGAAATACCCTGACCTGAGCAAGACTTTGTTGGTTTTTGGGGGTTTTTTGATGCCATGCATGGTGTCAGCAGGTCTCTGGATCAGAAACAGGAATTTTGTCACCTGCTTGGTTTAGACCTGGGCCAAAGCAGGTATCATAGCAGCATGCAAGCAAGAGTCATCATGTGTGAAGGACTCATTCATCACTTTGCACAGATGCATCATGTTATAAACCACTGATCACTGCTGATTTGTTGGATTTGAAGGTGTTGGAGAGTTGAAAGAGTCTTGCCCTCTTGCAGGCATCCAGGTGCATGTGATGGTTGAAACAAAACACTAAGTACCTGACTGCTGAATTGACAGCACCTGAGAGTCTGCTCAGTGGAACAATGTCTTTTTTGCATCCAGTAAGAACTGAACAACTTAGTTTATTAGCTGTGTGTAGGAGGAGGGATCATGGTATGGTTACAGTGTAGGAACAAGAAATCTAAGTGCTATTTTTGGCTCTGCCACAGACATCCTGTCTGCCTTTGGGACAGTCACTTTACCTCTTGGGCCCCAGATTAAAACAGGGTTATTCAATAATTTCCTCCTCATGAAAGATGCTGCTTTCCACCACAAGAAATCCCTCCTAGAAGCAGAAGGTGACGTGATCTGCTTGCTCGTGCAAGTGCCATGTGTGCATTCCCATCCAGAGAGCTGATACCTCTGAGTTTATCAGCCTTCACATTTACTGCTTGCACCAGTTATTTTAGGTTCATTCTCGGGCATCTTTTCTACCAAGACCTGAATTTCAGTTCTGTTTCCACTGACTTCAGAGGCAGGAGGATTAATTCTTGTCCTTTTTAGCAGGGCCTGTAGCGATAGGACAAGGGGTGATGGTTTTAAACTAAAAGAGGGTAGATTTTAACTAGACTTAAGGAAGAAATGTTTCCCAGTGAGGGTGGTGAAACCCTGGCACAGGTTGCCCAGAGAGGTGGTAGATGCCCCATCCCTGGAAACATTCCAGGTCAGGTTGGACGGGGCTCTGAGCAACCTGATCGAGTTGAAGATGTCCCTGCTCACTGTAGGGGGGTTGGACTAGATAATCTTTAGAAGTCCCTTTCAACCCAAAGTATTCCATGATTCTATGATTCTCCAGGACAATACATAATTTTCCTATACTAATAACTTCACTCCTTTTCTTTTTTCTTCATGAATTTGTGCCAGGATGTGTTCTCATTTCCTTGCTTGTAGTTTCCACTGTATTTAATTTGAAAGCAATAGTTTTGTCCCAAAAGGCTTGTAAAAGCCAAGGGCCTCTCTCTTTTTTCGTCCTTTCTCATTTGCAATGTGTCAGCTTTCATTTTGGGTGGGAGGGAAGATACAGATGTTTTTTGGGGGCTTTCTGTTGCGTATTAAAACAGGGCCTGAGCTTCAAGCATGTCTGGAATAATGTTTGTAGTGCAAAGCCCAGGCTGGCCTAGAGCTAGCTCCAACCTCTTCTGAGCTTCCTCCTTCCCATCGCCCGAGTTTGCTTTTTGCTGTTTCTGGGCCAGTTCTTCAGGAACAGCCCGTTCCCCCTGTTCAGAGGCTCATCACCATCCCCTCCTCCTTTTTCACACCACATGGTACAAGATGCTGTCTGTAGCCATCAGTCTGCCCTGTAGCAGTTCTAGCTAAAAAGCAAATGCGCCTTAGAAAAGTTGTTTGCATCAGCCCATCTCTCAAGCCTCGCATGGGGGACTTACATGGGTGGTCTTTTCTCCAAGCTCCCCTTGGCTGTCTCTCCCTGCGATCCTGCTGGCTCCTCATCCTTGATGCTCTGATCAACCACCGCTTGTGGGCAGCTAAAACGTGGGTGAGAGAAAGCATGTTGTTATCCTGTCAGTATCGAGGACAGACTGTTTCTCTGGGCTACAGTGTAGGGCTGGCCAAGGCAGTTAATCTAGGACCAGTGACCCAGTTGCCCATGCACCCACAGCCTCAGGTAGCCTCCTCTTGATATGGGGCTCCAGAGCAGCAGATGGGCAAATACCTGCTGCAAAACTGTGTTGCAATGCAATGGCCCTCAGCTTACATGAGGGCTTAACCAACTTTATCCAAATTTTGCAAGCCAAATATTCTGGGCCAAGCCCTGCTGATTTTCAGAAAAGGAAAGAATTATGTTCTTAGCCATGAGCTAAGCAGCCAAAAGGACAATCCTTCCCATGCCAGGTCTCTAGCATTTTAAATGTGGTGCTCCACGGGAATCCAGACCAACACAGGCAAGATGTACAGAAATTGTCCGCAGTAAGGTAAGGAAAGTTGAAGACTGTGAGAGAGCATCAAGGTGAATATTTTGAATCTGAATTTAAGGTTTTCTTTAAAGAATGCCATCAAGTAGCCAAAATATTAAAAAGAAACTTCTCTTAAATTCAGAGCTGCAGAGAAGATCTTAGGGCACCTGTGGATGGGAACCTCCACATGCACCCTGGTTTGGTGCTGAAGAAGCACTGCTTTAGAATAAATGTTCTTTTATTCCCTTCTCACCAATGTTTAATAAATCTATATGAAGTATTTGAATAATTGTCATTCCAAATGATCTTAATGTTACGAATGTACCTGCTGCTTCCTAGGAGTTGCCCTGGTTTTTCAGTCTCTGCCTGTGGAAAGTCCCAGTGCTTTTTTGTATCTTTTCACCTCATAATTTTTGTTGTCATCTTATTTCTTTTTAATGCTATTAAAGCTTAAGTGATGTACACTCCCTATAGTTTTCACTCATTTTTTGCCAAACTGCTACCTCTATGGAATATCTGATGCCATTAACATTACTGTATGAAAGGATACAGTGACGTTTACACTGAGTCGGGTAATCACCTGAAAAAAAACGGGATATGGTTCTAAATCACTCTTAAAGATGAAAAATAAGATGAAAACATAGAAGAGTGAATGTAAAACCCAGTCATCCTCTTCTGAAAAGCCACTAAAAAAGCAGGCAGTATCTGTTCCCTTCTGGTTTGGGAAGTTAAAGGTTGTGGGCTCTCTGAATATGGGGTATGAGACCCTGATCCCCAAGGGTCAATCCTAAACTCATCTTAGCCACAGTGCAGTTTGTAGCAGGCTTGAAATTATTTGTTGTTGGCTTACAAAATGAGTGTATTTGGAAAAAAAATACTGTTCCTTCACATTTTGCATCGGTCTCTTTGTAAAAGGCTTGTTTGCTTGGGTGTTTGTGTTTTTCCCAATAAAAGAGCCCAAGTGGGAAGGATACCCCAAGTGCCATGTGGGTAACAAAACTCACATTTTTTTTCTCACCTTCTGATAAAGCCAAATGCATTTCCTGCCTTTTTCCATTGTTCTGATGAGCCAGAGGGGTTTCAGACAATGAACATTGTCCCAGGCTTACACAGTACATTAACAGATAGTTTCTGTAACAGAAACAGAGCGGGGGAAAAAACCAACCCTTATGTGTTACAATTAAAATGCTGAATTCAATGGTTTTCTTGGAAAGCTAATGGGACCTCTCTGTAGAGTCAGGAGCCTAAGATCACATCCATACATGTGTTCTACTTTCTCTTTATTTTTCTTTACTTTGTGTCTGAATCCAAATTGAAACCAATGAGACTTGGACACTCCTGAGGCTGTAAGCTTAGCTTTCTAAATGGAGAAATAGGAAATCAAAATTATAACTTCATAGGGTTAATCAGCCAAGGAGAGTAGGGGAGAGAGGAGAAAAGTGACCTGGAGACCAAGCAAAATGTGGGGGTGTTTGTTGAGAGATGGACAGTCATGGGAGGTCTGGCCCACAGTGTTTTGGCTGCTTGTGGCTCAGCTTGACCTTAGGGCCTGGCAGTCATCCTCAAGCCAGTAAATTCCCATCGTGTGAGACTTCCTTGAACCTTGAATGGGCTTTATTTCTTCCTGGTGGCCTGGAAAGTGGATGCTATTGCTGATAAGTGCCGTCTGGCTGCCAGCACACTGGAGCCTGCTCTCTCTCCTCTCTGTACTTTGTTGCTGCAGAACTTGCACAGTCAAGGTCTTTCTTTTTTGTATTAAATCTCAATTGTTAATCTCCTTGGTAGATTTGAGGAAGAAAAGGACAATTTAAAAAATGTGCTTCTGACTCCAGATTCCACTTTCCTGTTGATACAGCTGTGTGTTTCCTACTAGATGGCTCAGTAAACAGTTTAACCCTTCAAATCTTGCAAATGGATTGCTTCAGCATCACCAGTTTCTCTCTTTAAAGTAAATTTCCCGTCTTGTGCCTGTCCAGAACAGCCTTTTTTTTTTCTTCTTTTTTTCACACATCCCCACATATTTTACGTCCTGTTGTGGTTTAACACTTTATTCAAAAAGAACAGGATTTCCTCTTGCTTTTAATGAAAACACCTTTCTCCTTTGCAACACCACTTTCTGGTGTTGTGTTCATGGAGGAGAAAGTAATTAAACCTTCTAAGTTTAATTCACAGTAATTCAAATTCAGGCAATAAATTCCCTGGCAAGGGCATCAGCAGAAGACCAATGTACCAATCCCAGTAAACAGAATTTTTAACTGCATGAGATGAGAAAGCGTGTACTGGACTTCAGCTTTGCATAAACTATATGTCAAGGGTATTTCAGCCTCATGCTGGAACAAAATCTTCATCACACCTGTGTCTGTTTTCATTCTGGTGTTGCATGGCTACTTTAATTGATAGCATCAGTGGTATCACACCCGTTGGTGGTAACCTGGCTGTGTCTGGCTGTGGCATCCTGAGCGAAACCTCTCTGCTATTGGTGCGGAGCTGCAAGTATATCCAGGCTGAGGAGTATGCTGGTGTCAGATAATCACTCTTTTTATGTAAACAAAATGGAGAAACTTTGATAAAGTAGATGGGTTTAAGTTGCTGTGGTCCCATCCTGCATTTGTAGTTCTCCAGATATCTCTGATAGTCATATCCAGCAAAATTCATGTGCTACAAGCTGAATACTGATTTTTCTATGGGTGAGTGGATAGAAATTTCTTCTTCCCAGGCACATCACCAGCATAGCCATGGACCTATAGCCCTTTTAGCAGCTCTGGCTTTCCTACCTCTCCCTATCCATACTGACATCTTCATAGAGGAACTCTCCTGGGATCCGCCTTACCCTTATTCTCTGGCTGCCATCTCCCTTGATGGCAGCTGCATGTTCCTCTGTGGGGTAGGCAGCTCACAATCTTCAGGGTTTGTTTCTTGTAGCAAGTGTTACCATCCCCTTTCTGCAGACACAGAGAGGCTAAAAGCTGAGTTCAAATAGGGAAGTCATGCCCTACTCCTCCAATCTAGAGTTCGCGTTCTCTACCTTTAGCAGCCCTAAAGTTAGGCATTTTATCTAGAGTCGTTTTTGAGTCTCTTTTGTAGTCAGTGCGATGATCTCCTCCTCTGCTGTCAGCAGAGAGGGGCCCAGCGTTCGCATCCAGCAGCCTCGAGCACTGCTACTTGCATGGAGGAGCTGAGGAGAGTAGGGCCTTTTACACATAATCTCACCAGCGCAAAAGATCCCACTGATCTGCTGAGTGTCCTGCAAATGTGGTAGCTGCTTATAACCGGATCTGCATTCTTTTACAACACTGGACAGTGAGCTGGTGATCTGCTCAGGGACAGTTTTGGAACCATTGTTCATGTGCACTTGATTGCCAGTGGTTTTTATTTGTTGACTAGCTCTAAATTAATTTGACTGTGCAAATCATCTGACTTTCATTAACATCAATATTCTTTTAAGGCATTCATATTCTAGTCATGCTGTTCTGGCCGCCATTTATCCTTTGCAGTGACTATGAGAATCAACAAGATGCATCCATGTGCAATACCCGTGTGCCTACGTGGCCTCCATCAGAAATGAACTTCCCTTCTCTTAAGTAACTCCTGTTAAATGCAAGCTGCTTACATTGGTTCGTTATAGTAGTCTTATTTGTAACTATGTCTTACTGCATTGGCACCTTCAGGTCCCAATCAAAACTGATTTCCTCTGCCCAGCTATGTTCCGCGATAAACAGAAGTGAGTATGTCTTGTGAGAGGGCTTTTACTTTCTTTCTTTTTCTGGGGGAAGCTGATCAAATATCCCCCTGGTTGTGTAAGAACTGAATAGCTTCTACATTCACTGAGAAGAAAAAAAGTTCTTTTTCTGCCTTTAATGGGATGAATTGATGCTCAAGTGGCTGTATACTCCAAAAATTTCTCCTCCTGACTTATCTTGAAAACAGCATTTTTTTTTCCATTCTTAAGGAAGAAGTGGAGGTTGGTTTGATTATTGGTTGGTTGGGCCTGTAGCTCAGGTGAAGTTAACGGCAGCTTTCAGAAAATTAATAATAAAATAAAAACACATAATGGTTTTCCATGCCCTCTTTGGAATTACGTCATTATTTTTTCATTTGATTGAAAGCAGTGGTGATGTTGGTTTCTAATGTGATCCCCAGGTAGGTTAGCGTCTCTCATGAAGAAATTATTTATGCCAGATTGGTGCCAGCTTTAAAGGATTATTTTCATACGACATGGCATTCCATTCGTGGACTTCCGATGTCCTTTTGCACATCCCTTAGGCTCAGATACCGTGTGGCATTGCACACCTGCCTACCACTGAGATTGAGCTGAGCAGCTGGGTGAGAATATCACTAGATCTCAGTTTCCCAGATGTCAAGGAGGATGCTTCATTCCACCCTTCTCCTTTTGGTAGACTATAAACTATTTGGGCAGGCTTGTCTCTTGTAACAGATGATAAAATCCCCAGCACAGGAGTGTCCTGGATCTGGTACATCCCATGATGAGTACATCGAGTGTACTCAATTTACAGTCTCCTCCTTTCTGCTTCCAAAGCCTGTGCTCCAATCTACTTCAGGGTCTTGACTATCAACTAGAAAAGTTAACAGATTCCAGATTTATTTACTGGTTTCTTCCACCCTCATAGCTTTAGCCCTTATGATCTCCAATATCATCTGTGTGAAGGGTCTTTGTATACATGTTTTGGCAGCAAGTAATGTCTCTGCTTCACATGTTGAGCTAGTAAATTCCTTCAGTTAGGCTGGGCTTATTCCAGTGATTTGGGGCAGATAAGCTCAGCAAAGCTTGGGAAAAGAAGGCCTTTAGCTAATCACCCCACTCCTGCTAAATGATCTCGCTGTAAATTTGGCAAGGTCATTTGTGCTGATCTCACTTTAACTTCTCATATGAGCTTACAGCAATTCATCATTTCTGTAGCTTATGGCTCACCAAGTTTCTGGCTTGCTGTCTACCTGGGGTGCATGGGCACAGACTCACTTCCAGCCATGTTCTGAGTGGTCCTGTCATCTGAACTCATCCAGAACTTACAGCTACGTTTCTATTGAATTTACTGGGTTTATTTAAAAGTCTTCAGTCTTCTTTTGTGTATTCTTGTTCAGTGCATTTTGGTTTTTTGAGTCAGAAATAAAAATGCTCAAAGGGTATGCTTAACATTCTGCTGCTTGCTCCTCATTTTAGACATCAGATATCAGTGTTGCAAAGGATTTCAGTTTCCTTTTTGAGATCCTTTTTGGCACATTCTAAAACACAGTGACAAAATGTGTAATTACATTGTAAAATGTAAAAAATGTGTAATTACATTGTAAATCTGTTGAGGGGATTTTAAGAGGCAGTTGTTTGACATTGGTACCCTGTGATACAGCTAAAAGCGTGATATCAGCTTTAGGAGGAAAACAGATTAAGAAGATAATGTGTCCCCAGGGAATTCAATACTTCGATTCCTTGAGGAAGTGATGATTTAAAGCAGCATCTGCTCTGTGCTGTGTATTGTTTTATACTTTCCTTCAGATCCCTGAACCTGAAGTAGGTTATTTGGATACGTGTCTATTTCTGTGAATCAATTTATAGCACTCAGACAAACATAATGGGAATATTATCTAAGATTTTGAAAGAGGCAGAAAGGACTTATATATATAGTGCAGACAGAAAACTCGACTGTTGAAAGTAGCGTAGGCTACAGCTTCTGTTTCTGTCCTGCTGCCGATGTGATGAGATGCCCGTAGAGTTTGATGGGGGAGGAGGTAGAAGGGGTCCAGTTCCCTTTTCCTCTTCGTGACAACATCACGGGCACTCCGCTTATTTCATGTTTGTGGTTGCCCCCCACCCTGCCTTAACCATTTCGTATGATTTTAACTTGCAGGGAGGTTTTGTGGTTTGTCTCCTGATTATGTGAGTCTCTTTTGCCTCAGCACCATCAGTGTGATAACAACCACCCTCATTCACTTCCCGTGTATCTTAGCACCCCTACGGACCTGTTTTCAGAGATTCCCAGGTGCCTGGCAGAACATCAGCCCAAACTCTTGCTGTCTGGATGCATCCCATCATCTTCAACTCCTGTTTCTCTTCCTTAATTTAAATACTACTGTTCCTAGCTCAAGAAGTTTTTAACACCATAGATACTTCCTTTACCCCCTTGAGTTTTTTCCTGTTGGACTTTGCACTCTGTGCACAGTTGCTGATGAGGAGGGGTGCAGCTCTTGCCATCTCTTCAGTCTTCCCTATATCTGTCCAATTTAGTGTAATCAAACCCATTTACTTAGTAATCCTCAGATTTTTTAGAAAACAGTCTGATTTTCATATACAGAGGTTAAGGTTCCTTTACACTGCTATAGCCTTATAAAAGAAAACTAAACTTTCTGTATTTGCCATAACATTACCAGTAACTCCATGTCATCTGTTCCAATCATAGGAATTTGTTTTCCACTGTCTGGTACACCATGTCCTCCTTTCTATCTGCATGCAGTGGGCACCAGTGATTTAGTAGACTCTTGCACAGATGTTTCTCGGTATGGAAAGTTCAATGCAATAAGCAGTGGTCTGTGATCATTGGAAGTTTATCTGTTTATTCTCAGGGGATCTCATGGTGGGTGATACCAGATGAATTTTTCACGATACAGATGCAAAAGTATCACGAGACCTCTGAGTACAGTGATATTATTATAAATGTTAACCAAAGGTCAGTGGGGTTTCTGGAGGCTGTGAGGGAGGTTCTGCATTTCTCAACCTTCACTTAATATCTTGTTCCTATTCTCTCTGGATTGAACTGGAGTTGATCTTCATCGAGTGAGATTTTATCCAGTGGTGAATTCTGCAGGTTCTTCACCTTCCCATGTTCCTGGTAATACTTTTTCCTCTTTTGGACCAAAAGTTCTCCTCTAACGTCCTCTCATCATTTGTGAACTCTATGTACTGCTGCTCTTCTTTGTCACTTGGCACACGAATAAGTGTCACAGTCCAAGAGAAAGAAAGAAGAGGTCACATTTGATTGCTCCACATCCTCACTGCTGAAGCAGAGAAGCTGTCCCCATGCCCTCAGGCTGCCTGTGTAGTGGGAAGAGAAAGGGAGGATGGAGCAAGAAGTGCAATAGAGCTAAGCTGGGCCATGCAGAGAGGTGGAGGTCAAGGCACAAGACTTGCCCTTGCAAGCACAACACAGCAACAGAGTCTGATGATATCCCTCTCCAACTCTGGGTTTTGGTGGTTTCCTCATTTGGTTTTCTAGAAACAGTCTCAGGCACTAGTCAGACTCTGGCTGGAAATTTGAATTCTGTGATTCTGTGAAGAAAAGCTGCTTTCCTTACAGAAGTATGGCCAGCCTATACCCAGATCAGATGACCAGGCTGTGGCAGATGTTGATGTGGATGCCTTTGCTTCAAATGTACAGATGCTGCTTTACTGATCTCTCTGGACACACAGAGGTACCTCACTTCAGATGCTACAAGAGACTTTTTCACTTATTGTGCCTGAAAAACGGTAAGATAACATATATCGTTTCAAACTGGGTGCTAGTGTCCTGCAATCAGACTCTCAATTAACTTCATAGAATCATAGAAAGATAGAATAGTTTGGGTTGGAAAGGACCTTCAAAGGTCATCTAGCCTCCTCCCCTGCAATGAGCAGGGCCATCTTCAACTCAAGCAGGGTGCTCAGAGCCCCGTCCAACCTGACCTGGAATGTTGCCAGGGATGGGGCATCTACCACCTCTCTGGGCAACCTGTGCCAGGGTTTCTCTACTTTCATTGTCAAAAATTTCTTCCTTACCTCTAGTCTGAATCTGCCCTCTCTTAGTTTAAAACCATGACCCCTTGTCCTATCACTACAGGCCCTGCTAAAAAGTCTGTCCCCATCTTTCTTAGAAGCCCCCTTTAAGTACAGGAAGGCCGCAGTAAGGTCTCCCCAGAGCCTTCTCTTCTCCAGGCTGAACAACCCCAACTCTCTCAGCCTTTCTTCATAAGAGAGGTCCTCCTAGAGTGTGCAAAGGTCTAGCATCTTCTGTTGGTCCTAAGGATGTTCCTGACCTATATGTCTTCCATCTGCATTTTCTGTCTAACAGACCTCATGAAATACCATAAGCTACAGTTACCAAAATTTACCATGCTTGCCACAAAAATATCCTATCACGGTGGCACTCTTTACCTGGAAATTCTGCTATTTATTCAAACAAGTTGTAGACTCCATCTGTTTTTTACTTTTTAGAATGGCTTGTAATCCTATGACCCTGGATGGTCCATAACCCTATGACCTTGGATGGTCCAAATGCACTATTTGTTCTGCTCTCTGTTTTCCTAAAATTGAAATCTGTTAACTTGTCCCTTCTGGAGACTTTTCTCCATTGTTCCTCCATAACCACAGGGATGTAGTAATGCAGTCTTACTGCTCATCTTTCATTAAGAATCTTGAGGGGGCTTTGATATAATGATACAACACTACATTAAATGATGGTTACAGGTTTTTTTGATGAATCCCCACATGCCACGTGTTCCAAAGGGGCCACTAGAGCAGCAGTAGCAGCAGCTTCTCTTTCCTTCTATTATCTTGAAATTTTCCAGATACAAAACCAGACTTCTGGTACATTTCCTGTTATAAGATAAAATAACAATTAGCTGTCAAATAACGTTTTTGGCTGTACTCATGATATGAGAAGGGACGGACCTGCAAAATAAAGTTCTTTTGCCTGCTTTAAATGCACCATTTCACAAAAAGATTAGTTTTTTGTTCTCTGTACCAGAACCAGACTTTAGGTGATACAACGCAGGACTGAACTGACATAGGCATCCTGATGGTCGTTTGGCTTTATGGGCATATTCCACATGTGGTTTTGGCACGGTGTGCAATCACAGGCTGCCAGAAGCACTGGCTGTCAGTGCCTTCTGGAGGTCTTTAATCCAAAAACTGAGGATGGAGAATTCAGAGCCTTCCCAGGTGACTTGTCCAGGTGCTGCACAGCTCTCCTAGTGAAGAAGTTGCCTTCCTGGTGTTCGGACTAAGCCTCCCCAACTACATTTTGTGGTGGCAGCCCATGAGTATGCTACCCTCTGCTACCACTGAGAAGAATGGACTGGTACCAGATCAACTATTAGCCTCTTTGCCAGACTACCCAAGCCCAGCTCCCACAGCATCTTGTCCTGGGTCATGGTCTTTAGGTCTCTGACAATCTTGGTTGCCCTTCTCTGGACTTCCAATTCCTTGATATCCCATTTAAAGTGAGGGCTCAAAACTGTAGTCCAGACAGTGAATGAATCTATTGAGAACTCACCAAGACCAGATTCTTGTCTGTATTCTGACCAAACAAACTATTAAACACTGTCAAAATGAGAGCAAGTAACTAGCCCCTAGTATGGATTTCAAGGAAGAAGACACTTCAGCAGTTGGAAAATGAAGTGGTCAACTCAGAAAGCCAAAGCTAGGGGGAAACAGCAGTGGAAACTTGACATGGGAGGAAAATTGCTATTTAAAGTAAATAGGGACACAGAGCTTCATCAGTTTATCAGCAACTCTAAGGAAGTACAGATACTAGGTCAAGAAAAATATTTCAGATTTGAGAATTTAAATAACAATTAAATTTTTAAATGGTAAATTGTTTTAAGTCAAAATGTGCTGAACTGGAACAGAAACAGAAAATTTTTGACACTTGAAAATGCAGATTTCTGTTTCGAAAACCAAAATGTTTTTTAAAAAACTGTGCTATTCTTGCCATAGGAAAAAGAATAATAAGTGAAGCTTCTTAGATTTACTTACTTTATTTTTTTGCCCAGCTTGGGACAGAATGTCCCAAGGCAGTAAGAGGACAGAAGGTATCTTCCCTTTGATTTCAAGGCTACGACTGAAACACAGGAGATAAGCAAATGCAAAACATGGCTAAGTGCAAAGTAAAATCTCTGCCAAAGCAGTTTGATCTTGTCGGGGAGTTGGAACTGTGATACAGTTTTTGTTAGCCAGCTTGTGGCTCATATGTCAACATCTTGTTCTAGACGGTTTTAGGATGGTTTGTAATCCTATGACCTTGGATGATCTGTAACCCTATGACTTTGGATGGTCCAAATGCACTCTTATTTGTTCTGCTCTCTGTTTTCCTAAAATTGAAATCTATTAACTTGTCCCTTCTGGAGAAGTTTCTCCATTGCTCCTCCAGATGGTCCCTGTTACATTTCAAACTCTAGTTTGAGCTAGTTTCATTGGATGAACTCATTAGCTGTACAAACCGAACATGTGCAGGACAAGACATTGAAATGTTCTTAGAGCACAGAAACTATGCTGTTTAATATCCTGATTAGTGGAGTCTGTTGTGGCAATGTCAATTTGTTAATGATGTCCAAACGTTTATAGGTCACTGTCGTGGTTTAGCCCCAGCTGGCAACTAAGCACCATGCAGCCGCTCATTCACTCTCCCTCTCCCAGTGGGACGGGGGAGAGAATTAGAAAAAAACCTCATGGGTTGAGATAAAAACAGTTTAATAGAACAGCAAGAGAGAAGGAAACAGCAATGATAACAACAATTAATAATACCGACAAAGGAATGTACAAGAACAAGTGATGCCCAATACAGCAATTGCTCACCACCTGGTGATCGATCATCCGTCCCCGAGCAGCAATTTCCACCCCCCGGCCAACTCCAGTTTATGTCCTGAGCACGACGTACATACATACATACGTCGTATGGCATGGAATATCCCTTTGGCCAGCCTGGGTCAGCTGTCCCGGCCGTGTCCCCTCCCAGCTCCCCGTGCACCCCCAGCCTGCTCGCTGGCAGCCCAGCACGAGAAGCTGGACTGTCCTTGACTGCTCAGCAACAACCCAAAACATCAGCACATTATCAACAATTTCTCATCCCAAATCCAAAACACAGCCTCACACTGGCTTCTGTGAAGAAAACCAGCTCTATCCTGGCTGAAACCGCGACAGTCACCCTATTCTAAGCGAGGGCTGCTTTTACTGGGACGACACTTATGAAACATCAAGTTGCTTTGTAACAAAGAAGTCCTTTCTCCCTGAATACTTCATGGAAAAATGTGAAGAAAATGTGAGGCCACACTGATGTGGTGGGTTGACCTTGGCTAGATGCCACATGCGCACCAAAGCTACTCTATCACTCCCCTTCTCA
>NW_010565695.1:0-481 GCF_000687285.1 Phaethon lepturus
TGGCCGAAGTGCAGGACCTGGCACTTAGGTTTGTTGAACCTCATACAACTGGCCTCAACCCATCAGTCCAGCCTGTCCAGATCCCTCTGTAGAGCCTTTCTGCGCTCAAGCAGATTAACACTCCCACCTAACTTGGTGTCATCTGCAAACTTACTGAAGGAGCACTCAATCATTTAATCCAGATAGTTGATAAAGATTTTAAACAGAACTGACCCCAATACTGAACCCTGGGGAACACAATTTGTGACTGGTTGCCAGCTGGATTTAATTCCACTCACCTCATCTCTTTGGGCTTGACCATCCAGCCAGTTTTTTATATAGCAAAGAGTATACCCGTCCAAGCCACGAGCCGCCAGCTTGTCCAGTAGTATGCTGTGAGAAACAGTGTCAAAGGCTTTACTAATGTCTGGGTAGACAACATCCACAGCCTTTCCCTCATCCACTAGGCGGGTCACCTGGTCATAGAAGGAGATCAGGTTGG
>NW_010565695.1:809-1101 GCF_000687285.1 Phaethon lepturus
GGTCGCTAACCATTTTGCCTTGGATTATGGGGGCTTCATTCTACTCCCTGTCCTTGTCTTCCATCTCAGGGGGTGGGGGACCCTGAGAACAATTGGTCTTGCTATTAAAGACTGAGGTAAAGAAGGCATTAAGTACCTCAGCTTTTTCCTCATCCTGTGTCACTGTGTTTCCCCCTGCACCCAATAAAGGATGGAGACTCTTCTTAGCCCTCCTTTTGTGGCTAATGTATTTTTAGAAACATTTTTTATTGCTTTTTATGGCAGTAGGCACGATAAATTTTTTCTGTGGGTT
>NW_010565695.1:1254-6563 GCF_000687285.1 Phaethon lepturus
TGCCAGCTCCCTCAGTCCCCTTGGCTGGATCCCATCCAGCCCCATAGACTTGTTTGTGTCTAAGTGGTGTAGCAGGTCACTAACCATTTTGCCTTGGATTATGGGGGCTTCATTCTACTCCCTGTCCTTGTCTTCCATCTCAGGGGGTGGGGGACCCTGAGAACAATTGGTCTTGCTATTAAAGACTGAGGTAAAGAAGGCATTAAGTACCTCAGCTTTTTCCTCATCCTGTGTCACTGTGTTTCCCCCTGCACCCAATAAAGGATGGAGACTCTTCTTAGCCCTCCTTTTGTGGCTAATGTATTTATAGAAACATTTTTTATTGCTTTTTATGGCAGTAGCCAGATTAAGTTCTGTCTGGGATTTGGCCCTTCTAATGTTCTTCCTGCATAACCTCATGACATCCTTGTAGTCCTCCTGAGTTGCCTGCCCCTTCTTCCAAAGGTCATAAACTGTCCTTATTTTCCTGAGTTCCAGCCAAAGCTCTCTGTTCAGCCAGGGCAGCCTTCTTCCCTGCTGGCTCGTCTGCCGGTGCATCGGGGCCACCTGCGCTTCCTTCTTGAAGAATGTCCATCATTCCTGGACTCCTTTGCCCTTCAGGACTGCCTCCCAAGGGACTCCATCAACCATTCTTCTAAACAGGTTGAAGTCTGCTCTCCAGAAGTCCAAGGTAGCAGTTCTGTTGACCCCTCTCCTTGCTTCTCCAAGAATCAAAAACTCTATCATTTTGTGGTTACTATGCCCAAGACAGCCTCAACCCTTCACATCACCCACAAGTCCTTCTCTGTTCACAAACAGGTCCAGCAGGGTGCCTTCCCTAGTTGGCTCACTCACCAGCTGTGTCTGGAAGTTATCTTATCTTCAACACACTCCAGGAACCTCCTGGACTGTTTCCTCTCTGCTGTATTGTATTTCTAGCAGACATCTGGTAAGTTGAAATCCCCCACTAGGGCTAGTGATTGTGAGACTTCTCCCAGCTGCTTATAGAATATTTCATCTGCCTTTTCATCCTGGTTGGGTGGCTTGTAACAGACTCCCACCATGATACCTGCCTTGTTGGCCTTCACTCTGATTCTTATGGGTAAACACTCAAACCTATTGTCACCATCATTAAGGTCTAGACAATCAAAACACTCCCTAACATAAAGGACTACCCTACTGCTGCACCTTCCTTGCCCTTCTGAGAGTTCCTAGCCATCCATTACAGCACTCTAGTTGTGCAAGTCATCCCACCATGTTTCCATGATGGCAACTATATCATAGTTTTCCCAATACACAGTGGTTTCCAGTTCCTCCTGTTTGTTGCCCATGCTGTGTGCATGTAGCAAAGAATAATGTAGCAATGAATAATGAACCTTAGTCTTACAAGTAGTAGTGAAATAAATATATTACATAGGGAGAATCTTCCAAGGGCACTGTAAGAGCAGAAATTGGCTGTCTTTTGCTGGTGATGTTCTCCTGAACATGCCTCACAGAGGCTTGTACTCTCTTGTGGCTGATAGGGCTTCACAAAGATTTGACCTCCAGTTAGTAGGGTTTCTTAAACTGCTACCTACCTACTTGCTAAAGTCTTCCAGAAGGAGAGAGCAACCCCCAGCTTCTTTGTCCCTTTGGAGGAGGGCTCACTCCAGTCCTGGCCAGCAGACCCAGCCCCTGCAGAGGTGCAGGGCAGCATAGGCATGGTGCTTCTTGCTTCTCTTCCTCTCTGTTATGGGAAGAATCATTCTGAATGCAGCACCAGAGCTTCCTGAAATTCCCTGGGCAAAACTATGGGGAACTTTTGCTCAGTTGTGCTGAAACAGGGAATCACTTACTCGTCCCACAGTGATTTAGGCTGACTAACCTATTTTATTGCACTCCTTCCAGGGAGAATCTGCTGTCTTTCTAAATTATGCCAATTGTTTCCTAATAATTTGCATACATATATGTGTGTTTATATGTATATACATATTTAGTAAATAACATACTAATGATCTTGAAAATAAATGTTTTGTTGCAGCAAGGATTCTGTCATCAGTAGATGCATAGGAGCTGATTTTTCTTCTCTTTGTCCCTGCCCTGTATGATATAAAGGATGAAAGAAGAGGTTAGAGATTAAAAACAACACCTTTAAATACAGTCTGAACCTCATGATTCATAAGCTCCTCACAGTACCAGGACATGAAAGACTTCATGATTGCCCTGGTGAAACAATCTGATGTCGGCCTAGATGGAGTTCAGTCTGGAGCACTAAAATATTCTGATAAACCAGTAATGCTCTTCTGCCTCAGTAAGTATACTACAAAACTGGAGATTACTGAGGCTATCCAGAAAGGTGACCCTCTGGGACAAACAACTTACATGGCAAAGGCACTGGTCCATTCAGAAACGTTCTTCACTGAAGAATACAGCAGCTGCAAGAGCAAAGGAGTTCCCCAGGTGCTGCTAGTGGTAACTGATGGGGAATGCCATGATAAAGCCATGCTGGATGATGTGGCCCAGAGATTAAGGAACAAAGGAATTGCCATCTACGTGGTTGAACTAGAAGGATCAAATCGAAATGAGCTTCTGATAATGGCTGGATCAGAGGATGAATGTTTCTATGTGGATACCTTTGAAGGACTTGAGAACTTAACTGCAAATATAACAAATAATATAGGTGATATTTCAGTACCAGGTAAGTGTATACTCACTATTGGCTGTTGTGTTCAACTTCCTTTTCCCCTACAACTGTGTTTGAAGGAAAGTCTTGCAAAGGCATCTATCAGGTCAATACAGATAACATAATCTGTTCTGATTAACATTATTTAAATTACAGTCACCTCTCTTTCCTGCTTGTGCAGTTCAGTTGTTGTAGAGGCTACTCTTTCCTACCTTCTCCTTCTGCCATCTTTCAGAATGGATGTAGCTATGGCTGCTGTGCTTTATTTGGAAGTTGGTCCTTTTGGGCTATAGTAAGCATGCTGAGAGCAATTTGGTTCTCGCTCAGCGGAGACACCTCATCTATGAATCCTGAAGAGTCTCAATTTTGTATGTATGCATAGGATGGGATTTATCTTACTTAGCTTTAGCTGTCTATAGCTGTCATGTCTAGTCACTGTAGTTTCCCTTTCTAAGCAGCAGGGACAGAAATGGGCATTTCGGGGTGTGAGTCACTGGACCTCTTTAGGCATTTGCATGAGGTGAGATGAAATGTTGCCTTGCCCTGTGGACATTTGGTTAGACCAGTGTAATTTTGCTCAGTTGGTAAGGGGCAAATGTACCTATGGTTAATCTGCAACGTACGTGCTTACAGGAGTATGTTTTGTGGTCTGGGACTAGATGTCTGCATTTCCGAGTACGTTGCATTTTATGTGCTTAACTTTCTTTTTATAGGTCTATTTGTTAGGGTTTTTTTTTTTTGTCCACATGACTAGCAGAATGTGGGAGGTAGAGGCAGGATTACTAATGATAGAATTGTGTACTTGGTTAATAATATATTTTCCTTTATCTTCTGCAGACTGTCCAAAGAAAGCAGATGTTATTTTCTTAATAGGCAGAAACATAATCCAGAAATATAGATGAAGAAAACTTCAGCATAATGATGGACTTTGTGACAAGTGTAATCAATCCAGCTTTCTTGTTCAAAATACCAAAATTGGCTTTGTGCTGTATGGTTGTGTCTATAAAGAAGAGTTCAACCTAGGCATTCGTCTGAACAGAGCAGAACTAGAATTTAACATTCAAACCATCAAACAAATTAAAGGACACCAAAGTAATATTGGAAATGCACTTGAGAAAGTGAAACTCAACTTCCAACCAGAAAAGGATAGCAGAATACGTGAAAATATCAAACAAATTTTACTGATTGAATATCCAGGAAAAAATGCAACAGATTGCTGGACGAACGACCAGTAGAGCTGCAAGAGCAGCAGAAAGCCTGAGGAAGAAAGGTATTGATATATATGCCATAGGTGTGGGAAGTGTTGATCAGTCCCAGCTAACATAACTGGATAACTGGATCATCAAGTAGGAAACATGCTGTTGATGATTTTTCTAACTTAAAGACCATAAAAAAAAAAAAGACTGGTTGATGGTATTTGTGAGGATAACAACAGGAAAGGTAAACATCCCTGAACCAAACTGATCTAAGATCTCCATGTGCTGCTTTAAGTATGCTTCTCAGTTAGAGTGGTTCTTTGGAATACACTTAGTTGGTCATTTTTAAAACTGAAAACAGAATAGAAAAACTATTCTCACTCACATGAAGATAATGATCTATGTGGAATAAATTAGCTACATCCAGTCTCTCTAAAATTGCTGAAAGAAATGACCTGGATGTTTTCTCTTTGCTCCCTCCATAGAATAAAGGATGTGAGCTGAAAAACAAATAACCACCCATGTCAGTTTGCATTGTGTTAGCTTTTCCCTTGATGCCCATGCAAATACTCTCCTTCCCTGGTACATAAGGTAGTTCCCATTTTCTCCCCTTCAGGAAGAGTAAAAAGACACACCTGAACAGCTACTGTGAAATTAGTAAGTTTTCTGCAACCTCACACCCTACTGTATTCCTCATTAGCTTATCCATGTACTTATGGTCTCATTTCTGCAAATTTGAACTTTTATTTAAGCTTTAGTGTGTATAACTTTCATCCACTTCCTTACTCAAAGTACAACTTTAGCACTTTCAAGTAGGTTTTACTTCTGGGTTGACAGCAACTGTGATGCCATATGTCATCCAAACATTAATTTCTGAAAGTTAGAAGTAGTTATTGCAGAGCAGAAATAAAGTGCTACTAGCAACAGGTGTAATTCTTAAATATGTGTATTTTCTCTTCTCTTGAGTTGCAGACAGAAATAATATAAGACATTAATCTCATAGGATATCCATGCAGTGACGCAGTTATACTACAGATTAGAGTGACCTTACATCTAATTAAACAAGGAACATGGTGGTAGTACTTCTCATTTTGTGGCGTGTGCTTTCATTTCGCTTCTGGTTTTCCCATCACCTCACATGCAGTGAAAAATAATGCTAAAATGCATATTGAGAGTTGGGAGACCCTGCTCTGTCTGCTAACTGTGCAGAGCTGTGCATGCCACAATGAATGTGCAAGCACTGGTAAAAAGCATGATGAGGATGAAAGAAGGGAAGTGATTTGGTATTGACCCAAATCTTAAACGTTAGGCATAGCATTACTTTCAAAGTGATGAAAATACTACAGCAATTATGTGTTAACTGTCCAACACAACATGTTAAAAACAAACAGCCCTCTGGCCTTCTAAATGATACCTGCTCAATTGCCTGTAGCTGGGAAGTAAGGGGAAGGAAGGGACAAAAACTGCTGAAC
>NW_010565695.1:6594-14122 GCF_000687285.1 Phaethon lepturus
ATAATTTCTGAAGCTGATGCTGATGTTGCTATTCAGAAGGATGGGCTCTCAGATTTGTTATATAAAGATAATTACAGCACTCATTTTCAGTTAAAGGCATTTAGGGATTTTTGACAACTTTATCTATCCAATATGCTTTTCATTTCCACAATTTTTCTCTATAAATTAAAAATTCATCTGAGTGGGTTTAAGATGAACATCTCTCTAAATGAATTAGAGACCTAAAGATTCATTTTAGATAATCTACCTGGGACTCGGAGATGACAGATTCCAGAGGCTCCTGCCTACTTAGCTGATGTGCATTTGTCTCCCCTCATTGTGTTTTTTCTCTCCTGTTTTTCTTTACCTGAAATGAAAATTGTTTGATGCATCTATTTATGATTTTCCCAACAGTAGCTTGTTTTGTGGACATCACTGTGGGATCTGATATCTCATCACAGAGGGAAGGTCACCACTTCTTTCACAGACAGACCAAACTGGAAAAGCATTTCCCCGAGATTTTGCAAGCCTTCCTGTCGCGAAGGGATGTGAGCTGTGATGTTGGGTCCAAGGCACTGAGCAGCATGGCTGTTCAAGTGAACAATACTGTTACTCCAATACCCACAGAGTTCTACGTTGAGAGTGAATCTGTCCTGCGTAACCTGTCAGATGCTGTGATCAAGAATCCATCCCAACTTAATGTTGAATTCTTGCAGTCACTCTGGGAAACATTTCAGAACAAGGATGAGACCTGACAAAAGGTAATGTGATGACTTAGGCAAAATCCTTTAGTCAAAATTGTATAAGAAAGATTGAAATACAATTGTTCTTTGCTTCTGTGTGATTTACATTCTCTTTTATGTCTTTGTAGGTATTACTTGCATTTTCAGATGGTGTGAATGATGACCTAGAATCACTTGAACAAAAATCTGAAGAACTTAAAAAGAAAGGTATCTATTTTAGGAAAATCAGAATGTTTAATTTCTCAGGTGGCCTAGCAATGGAGTTAGAAGAGGCATTTAATTTTTACTGCAGAAATAGCAGAGGAAGATTAGCAGCAAATAAAAGGAGTTACAGTCTTAGATGCCTAGTCAATATAAATCAGAATAGCTCCATTGAAGTGAGATTGACAATGCCAGATAAGACTGTCCTAGCTTGGCCCTTATCTTTGTCTGTGGCCAGTAGTGGATGTTTCAGAGAACACCTAGTAGCAGGGCCAAGCAAAAAGTAATGCTTCTTTGGGATAACTTCCCTGTTTAGAGATTTCATGATCTGAAGCAATCTTTCTTACAATGTTTAACTAACTTTCCCACAGCCACACATATCTGTTGTGTTTCACCAATCAATCTGCCTTGTCCTCACTCTGTTATCACCCAGAAACCTCACCAAGTGGGAACAATATATCTTGAGTATTTACCTTTCTCCCTGTGCTGTAGGCTTCAGTATCTGCATCAGCACCTAATAATTTCAGAGCCCAGGATCCAAGAGGTAGGGCAGGAGGCTAAGCCTTTCTCATGTGTGCAGGAGACTGTCATGCAAGAAACAGTGAAAAATGGACTGGGAGAGGAAAGGGCTAGATTTGCTAAAGGGAGATGCAAGTTGGTACCAGTCCCTTTGGTGTGTGCTTGTCCCTTATACCATACAGACATTTGTTGTCTCATGTCTGTTGTCTCCCTCTTTTCCCAATAACAACCTTGCAAAGAATTCCCTGCTCTGAACAGCAGGCAAGTGGCAAGAAGAGCTATAGTGGAGTACAAGGGTGACAGGTGCAGGCAGTAAAATGGAGCGTAACAGTCCTTTTAGCAAAAATGCTATTAACTGCAGAGCGGTAATAATGGGGAGAACATGAGGCTTCTCTTGACACTGTGGCAGACACATGGGGAATATGAGAAGATAGACAGATATGCCCAACAGCTCACTCAGCTGTAACAAAGATGGCTTTTCCTTGGGGTATTGTGTATTGTTGGTCAGTTGTCCTGTGTCAATAAGCAAATTAGGTGCAGAAGTGTGATTTGGGATTGAGTTTTAAATTTTTTAAAACACATTTTAAAATAAATTTTGAAATATCTTTGGTCTTAGGTTTGGGTGGATTTTGTTTGTTTCTGTTGTTTTTAATTTCATTTGCTGGGGCTGTGCAGCATCATTCAGCTGGAGACTGCTCTTGTCTCTGTTCAAGTGAGTCAGGAGTCTGTCTGCTAGATTCAGAGAACTTAAATCGGAGTGAATTCAGTTTGTTTGGATTTGAATCTGCTGATATTGACAGTTGCATTCTACAACTGTATAAAAGGGACTCAGGACCAAGCCAGAGTACCTGGAAAAGTACTGCTTGTTGCTGTTGCTATGACAAGCATACTCCTCTATACATTCCCTGGAATCCTGATATAACTACATTTTCAACTGAATTGTTGCCTCACTGTGCTTTTTTCCCTTACACAAGGGAATAGACTTTTTCCTGTTGTTTCTCTGAATGATCTGAGTTCAAGGGGAGTACTTCAGGACATTACTGCTCAGGATATCTCTTTGCCTCTTGCTTTGCAACCTAAGGAAGTCTTTTGTGGCCACGGGGTTACTCTGATTTCACACTGATGTAATTCTAGATCAATGTAAAGACATGCATTCTTACAGCAAAACTGGCTTGGAGAAACAAAGAATTCAGATCTGTAATTTCCCTGATGTCTACCTCAGCTTTAGATCTGCTACTATAGCAGATGGAATGATGACTTGGAGCCACCGGTATTTTTTATTATTTTAATGTAAAAAGAAGTGCAACCTAAAGCTTCAGTTTTTTGTAAGAGTTAAATGATTAAGTGAATGTTTATGTTGACAGCCAAATCAACCATATGGTCTTGAATCATTAATCATTATTCAAATAGGAAGGTTTTTATGTTGAGCCTTTTATTGGCTCTTCATTGTCACCAGAACCTAATTTGAATCACTTACAGAATTGTATACCATCAAAAGTGTGGTTTTTACAGCTGGAATTTCTGGTAGATATCATTCACCTTCTTCATGATGCATGTATATATAAGATACAGAAACTGTTTTTCAGTGGAACTGATATTTATATTCATATTTATTATAATTAGGTTTGGTCTTATAACTGTTGTTCTGGAAGGAGCCTCCAACTTTCAAAACCTCTGATCCATTGAGTTTGGAAAAGGGATTGAATATGGAACTCACATAGATATTGGCATTACAGAGACCACTAGCAGGCTCTCCAAGTTCTTGGTAAGTTATTTGATAAAGAACCAATGTACACAGTAAGATCTTGAATAAAAGAACTGCACAATCAGACCATAAGTATCAAGTCTGCTATTAATAGAGCATGAAGTCCAGTTGTATTTTTATGGTGAGTGCTTCCAGTAAAAGCAGGAGCAGAACCATGAGGAAATTTTTGGAAAATACATTTTCATCTGCAGTAACCTCTTTTTAAGAACAATATTCCTGAGAGGACCTGCTGCTGTTTGTCTTGCAAATGTACTAGGGAAGAAGGTGAAATTGGAGATAGGGGAAAATACATCCTAGCTTTGTACTAAGTTTGGGTTGTAAATAATGATGGGCTGCATGTGGGAAAAATCACACCTTGGGGTCCCCACCTGCAGTTGGTACTTACTGCCTTTGCCATAGCTACTGATGAGTGCGATACACAGAAATCATTCTGGAAGTGAATGTAATACTGCTGGTGAGTGTAATCAGTATTCAGTAATGTCTTTTACCTCTGGGAAGGCCTCTTGTCCAACCTGGTGCTATTACATAGCAGGTGAGCAAGAAGAGCTGTGGATAATTAAAGCAGCAGAAATTTTTTTTTTCTTTTCCGAGCTTCTCTTAAGCTGCAGATGGATTTCCAATAGTCCTCTTGAGCTGGACTGAGTGATTTAGGTGAGAACGAAACTGTCTTTTTGAGGCTGCTGGTCACTGATTTATAAGAAAATAATAAATGCAAAGGAAGAATCTTGTATTAAAACCAAAACATATAGCTCCTTTACTTGTGTTGGTAATTTTAAATCTAAGCCAGTTGACTCTTTCACTGTTAGCTGTCTGCTATTGACTGCTTTGGAAAAAGGCAAGCATATGAAGATGTTTATCTGCCTATGTTTTAAGCATGATTTTGCTATATCTTCCAAAATCACAATATACCCTGTGTTTAACAATGCAGGAGGAGGAATCAGTCGTCAGTTACGAGTAGTATGGAGGTTGGGGAACATTGCATAACTGATGAGCTCATCTAAAGATTCTAATACTGGTTTTCCTTATGTCGTGGTTTAGCCCCAGCCAGCAACCAAGCACCACGCAGCCGCTCGCTCACTCCCCCACTGTGGGACGGGGGAGAGAATTGGAAGAGTAAAAGTGAGGAAACTCATGGTTTGAGATAACGACCGTTTAATAAGTAAAGCAAAAGCCGCGCACGCAAGCAAAGCAAAACAAGGAATTTGTTCACCACTCCCCATGGGCAGGCAGGTGTTCAGCCATCTCCAGGGAAGCAGGGCTCCGTCACGCGTAATGGTTTCTTGGGAAGACAAACACCATAACTCCGAACGTCCCTCCACCCCTTCCTTCTTCTTCGTCCCAGCTTTATATACCGAGCATGACGTTATATGGTATGGAATATCTCTTTGGCCAGCCTGGGTCAGCTGTCCCGGCTGTGTCCCCTCCCAGCTCCCCGCGCACCCCCAGCCTGCTCGCTGCAGGCCAGCACGAGAAGCTGGACTGTCCTTGACTACTCAGCAACAACTCAAAACATCAGCACCTTATCAACATTTTCTCATCCCAAATCCAAAACATAGCCTCACGCTAGCTTCTGTGAAGAAAATTAACTCCACCTTGGCTGAAACCAGGACACCTTAGCAACTTGCCTGCTTTTCCCTAGAACATGTGTCTTTCAGAGATCTCTATTCAAGGCCATGAGCTCCTAATGACTGCTTACTGCTTATGTTCCTAATGACTGCATTTTTTAACAGTCTTGGAACAACTTAGGATAGCAATTGGTTGTTTCTGCAGGAGCTCCAGAAAGAACCAAAATCTCATGAGGACATTGCATTTCATTTTGATAGTAAAGGTTTCCATTAAAGTCAATGGAAAGATGCCAGTGAAATGATGCAAGCTAGGGAATTAAAAGTCAACCTGTACAAACAAGCGAAAAATACTTTAAATGAAATTATTTGCCTTTTGATTTAATTATATTTTTACTTAGTTAAACTGTAAGTTTAACTTACAGTTAAAAGGCTGGGTGAGCCTTTTTTCCTGTGATAAAACAGTAACAATGCTTGCCTCTTGTGTAATACTTCCCATCAAGAGTACGCCCTCCCGAGCGATCTGTGTCATTATCCTCACTGCAATAAAGAAGGAAAGCGAGGTACAGGACAAGGAAGTAACTTGCCCAATATCAAAGAGCAGGCTAGAAGCAGAGCCAGGAAATCTGCCACCTCTCTAACCCCCAGCCCTGTGCTCTTAACAAAGGCCTGCAGGAATCATTCTGAGAAGATCTGTAATGGTATTTGCCAGTTCTTAGCTAGTGCTATCAGCCAGGCCCAGAGACATGTAACTGGTTGCTTTTGGACTGTGACAGAGAATGTTGCTGTGGGGAAGTCCCACAAGACAGTTTTTGACAGTCTTAAAAATTTGGCATGTGAAAATTGACAAAAGAAGAAATGAGAAATTGCAATGATGCTAAGGAAATTAAATTTTCTGTGTACAGGGTGAGAGAGGACAAAAAGTTTCACATGGCTCATCAGGAGATGTAGGCAACCTGGTAAGTTCCTTTAACAGAGGAAGCTTGCACACAGTGAAAATAAAAATAGTTCTTAACTTGCTCAGGCTTGATTTAGTGAGAGAATGATTTTTAGCCTTGCCTTGCATGTATTTTGATAGCAGTATTTAATTTGGTGAGTAGCAATACTCTTATTGTTAAATAAGAATGATTTAAAAATCATGCCTTGCCTTGCATGTATTTTGATAGCAGTATTTAATTTGGTGAGTAGCAATACTCTTATTGTTAAATAAAAGTACGTTTTCCTAAGCAACATTCAGAATGGCACTGGAGGCCAAAACTGGACTGCTGTTTTTGTAAGTATATTTTTTTTTTAAAAAAAGGCATAAATTTTCCATTTGTTTATCTTTCAGCTGAAGTGTTTTAATTAAGTAATCGCAAGTTATCCACTTTTAATAGCATGCAGAGGATACCTAACTTGGCTTCACAGACTTTTTTTTACCTTGTCTTAGGGAATACCAGGACAAAGGGGACCAGAGGTAAGAACTATTCTTTTCTTATATCTGCCCTTCTCCATGTAGGAGCTTAATCAAGAATTTAAAAAAAAAGAATTCAAAGTAGTTGCAATAGATATGTTTGATAAACATTTTTCTTAATTGATCAGGAGCTGCTTCTGGTCTTTTATGTGTATGCTTCATGCTATCACACTAGAACACCTGCAGCAGTATGTTCCAAATATTGCACGGATAAAACTACAAATTTTAGGTATTTATAGCTTGCATATAAGTATTGTTAGATACATAAAACTTTTTTTCTCATTTGTTTGTATCAATTTTCAGCATTAGGCCTTCGAAAGCAGAAGGTGCTGCTTTTAGTGCTTAGCAAGTCTTTCCCAGTGACTACAGTATTAAATGATTTTTAGTGTCTCGCGTATTGTCCTCACAAAAGATTTTATTTCAAGAACATTATCACTATGTGGTTTGAGGAGTACTGTCCTTAGATGATTTTTGCTGTGTTGATTACTAGTTCATTCTGGGTCTGCAGTGTTCAACATGTTGAAATCAGACTGGTTAGATAGATCCTCTGGAATTTTTCCTGACATCTGTAAATGCAAGAAAATAAGTTATCCCTAGCAGGAAGATGTAAAGAAAAAAATAGACCTTTTTAATAGAATAAATCCCAACATGTTACTGTCTGTTAGGTCATATGAGAAAACCTTAACAAGACAGATTTGTTATCCTTTAAAAACAGGTCAGTCGTGGACAGCCTAGTCAGTATGGCTTACAAGGAAAACATTATTATTATTATTCACAAAAGGGAAAAAAACCACCAACACCAATGGTTTGTGTGTGTTAACTGAACTCTTTTGTACACTTGTTTTTTTTAGGGACAAAAAGCATTAATGGTCAAAAAGAACAGAATGGGAGAGCAGGATGTAAGGATCCTCCAGTAAGAAATATACTGAAAGCATGACACGTTGTTTAATCATAAGGTACTAGATGTGTAACGAACTGAGGATTGCAATCTGAATGTTTTTCATTACACTGATTTTTCAAGTTTCTTTTCAGTACACGGTATTGACCAGAAAAGGAGATACATATTGCTGAGGCAAAAGCAATAAAAAATTTTCATAGAACTTAATTACTACTGATAAAATGGTAGCTTTTTAATAATGCCACCTTCCTAGCAATAACAGAGAAAAAAGTGATAGTGTAAGGCACTTCTCCTGCATCAGTATTTTTTCCAAGCTGTGGTAAATTCTGCAATTATACCTAATACATTGTTGTAGTTATTTACAACAAGCTATTAACAAAAAAAATGGGCCACAACAACCCCATGCAA